>NW_022985220.1:120136-194536 GCF_010093535.1 Lindgomyces ingoldianus | reverse complement strand
GCTATGGCCCTCGAGCGTCTGGAGGCAGGCACTCCACTTATCTCCTATATCTGCCTTTAATACCTTTATCCACTTTTGCTCTTCTTTAAAAAGAGCCTTTACTAAGCTGCGGACTGGGCTGAACACGAGTGCGGACCCGTATGCCTGCAAGGGATTGTTCTCTATTCTCCCTTTGTGATACATAATAAATCGATGCGCGTCTTGAACTAGCTCAATTAATGCAGATGCTTTCGCTTCTCCCTAGATTGTGTTAGCACATCATACATGATTAGCGTCGCTAACCTAAGGATTACCTGGATTAAAGTCTGGAGTTTTGCTACTAAAATCACCCCTTCTGACATGCTCTTGCAAAGGCTGAGAGCCTCAAGCCAGTACAGATACTTTGTTTTAAGGAAGGTGTGGACAGTACCTTCGTCCCATAATTCGTCCCGTTTCATGCTTTTGCCGGAAACCGAGTCACAAAGGTGGGTAACCCAGTAGACGCACGAATACCGCGTCATCGCCAGTGGGTCTTGGACCGGTACTTGGACCTGGTCGATCGGAAAGTCTGGCGTACTGAGACCGTACATATTGCGTTTAAGCGTACCGGACATCAGCTCTAGCGATCGAGAGAAGATTTTGTCGTGGGTTATTTCTTGGGATGGAAAAATGGTAGCTCGCGCCTTGTCACTCAAGTAGTCCTTGGCTGATTGATGGATGAGGTAGACTTGATCCTCTTGGATGGTAAGGAACGAACCACACATGGCCACGACCTTTCTTACATTATCTGTCAATACAGAAATATCTTCTGGTAACCCGCACAAGCTGCCTATCTCAGCCAAGAAAAGTGGACGATACGCGACAGTAGCAATGGAAAGCATAAGGTTGCAAAACTCCCTGTGTCTTTCAGGAAGCTGTTGGATCTGATTCACCATGCGGTCGTAGAGCTGGTATAGGTCCGTTGGCACTTCTTCTACTACCAGTAAAGGATCCCAATTCTCAGGCCTCTCAAGCTCCTGGACCACGAGGGCAACCCAGAGGAAGGTGCCATTCGCCTTCTGGCGCAGGATATCTCGTACTCGGTCTTTCAGGTCGTCGTCTTGAAGTGAGTGTAGACACGACAGCTTGTCGTCAATATACTTGCTAACAGCGCGAGATACCTGCTCCGCATTTTCCTTCAGCTCAAGACTCAGTCTTGTCCGTTCATTAGTAAATCTTAATTTTTGCTCGATGTGGAGCATGTTCCGACTAGACAACAGCCACTTTACACTGGTCAACGACGAGGAGGTACTGACAATGAAGTCTAAGAGCTTCGGCAAGTCCTTAACACATTCATCGAGGGCGTCTATAACCAGGTAAGTTGTCTTTAGGTTCGGGTCTTGTAGTATGTTCTTAAGGATGTCCGACACGGCGACCCAAGAATTTCTATCTTCAAAGAGCAATTTTCCTGCCTGGTTATACTTCTTCCGGAGATGTGAGGTCAACGACGGCTGCTGGTCAGCGAGCATGAAGATTAGGCCGCGTAGTACGGCGGTGGAGTTGTTGATACGCGAGTCCGTGCCTTGGCAGAAGAAGTAGGATAGGAGGTCCGTCTTGACCATCGACTTCTCCAGCTCGTTCACAATGCCGCAAAGCAACATAGTCTTACCCTTGCCGGGGTCGCCCTTGATCCATAGCAGTCGGCTCTGCGGGTCGTTGCGCCATTGTTGGAAGTCTGAGTTTTCGAGAATCCAGCCGTACAAGCCCGGCAACAGGCCACCCTTGGTTTCCTCAATACGTTTCTTATCATCACGGGGATCGGTGAGTCGCAAGTGTTTGATGCATTCTTGATCTTCTTTCGTTATGTTCACGACCTGAGTCTGGCCCAGTTCTTCTGTGGGAGTATCAGTAATGTTTTACTATATAGATATCCTGCTATACTAACTAGTTACTCCATCTCTCGACTCTCTGGCCCCCTGGCTACTCTCAACTAGCTCTTCAATATCATCTTTCACCATCTGATATGCTCCACTGTTCTTGCTACTAAACTTCACCATCCCTATATGGTCCTCATCTATTGTCCGGGCGCGCTGATTCGGATGATCTAGCGAGGAAGAGTCTGGAGGTACAACCTATCGTTCTGGTCAGTCCTATTAAATAAATAGTTAACGACGGGCCTGTATTACTAATTGACTAAATCCTCCCCATCTAACGCCAAAAACTCCTTTTGATTCCTGAAAAGTCCTTACTACAAGACTACTCCCGCGTTTTGCCCATTGAACTGTAAATGAATCCCGGCACAATTCAAGTTCAGGGCTGCTAGGCAACAGCGCATGGATGATTTGATTATTCGTGTCCATGCCTAACAGATGACCTGCAACGCCGGCAACGCCTTCCCCAAACGACGCCCAGTCCTTGCTTCCTCTATGCGGAGTTCCAAAAAAGAAGACCGCAGTAGTGAACGTAAATATTTTGTTAATCTTTAGGTCTGGGTCTATTTCAGAGCGCCGCAACACTTCTTTTACCAAGATCCCACCAAGCGAATGCGCGATAAAGACCAGATCCCGGTCTGCTGCCTTCCTCCTCTTCCTCTCTAATGCATACAGGAGATCTCTTGCGTGGGAAAAGATGTTGCCTTGATGTGCCGCCGTGTAGCCTCTGGTGACATTGGTGTTGTAGCCAAACGTCATAACTCTTGCCTTAGGGAAGTCATCCTTAAGCAAGTCTCTTGGCCAGAAAACATCGTCTCCTTGGCCCCTTTCTTGTTTGCTATCAACCCGGTCGACGCCTCCCTCTAATTGTCTAGGGTCCGAGTGTTTGCGTTTCGAGAACATGCGAGAGATGCTGCGGATTCGTGGCTTATTGCTTTTGGAGACTCCTGATGGAGGAGAGAGGGAGTGCTCCAGGGAGCTTCGAGACGACTTCGGTTTGTACGTCCAGGTATCCCGTGGGTGTCCCTGGAGGCCATGGACAAAGACGATGCTGGCTCGCGTCAGTTCGAACTGTTACCACCAAGTGAGGTCACTTGTGGGAAGGTACTCAATCACTGCGTCCTGGGGATCACTCAGGATGGTGAACCCGACATCCGCCACGGGAATTGGAGCTTCCGCGGCCGTCGCCATTGAGCCTTGATACAAAATCTGGTGGCTTAAACAAGACAGTGTGTTGCTGCCAAAGTAGCGCTTTTAGAGGTCTATTAGCTTGATCTCGTTGCCTTGGATGCCTTGGGCGCATGTTAAATGCCACCAAGGTACTAAGAACTTACATAGGATTTGCTCTCGTTGTCGTCTGTCTATTTTGTCACTCCAGTAGGTCTCTTCGTGATTATGGAGCGAACAGGAAGCCTGTAGGTGAGCTGGCACTGGCACCTGCGGCCTTAGCTGAAGGGCGCTTGCTTGTCGCCTCTTTGCCTTTTGGACATGCGAATCAGCGGCAGCAAATCCTTTTGTAGTGGTTTGAGGGCTCGACCATAGCATTGAGGCACTATGCGTCTGCCTGATTTGTCAATTTACCGCACGTTTTCAAGAGGACAATACCGACTACATTCCAGCGTTCTCAGTGTACTAGTCTCGAGGTGAGAGTACGTGGTCGCACCACGATCAAGCCCAACCGGTCCAGCCACAGCATTTAAGGGCAAGGATTAGCGATCTCTGTTGGTGATGCCTTTTTGGTCGCAATGATGCTCGTAAATCAACACTTAAGCTTAGGAATTACGATGCTTATGATGTATGCCTTCACAGAAACGATCAACATATTGATCACACTAGCAGGGAGGATGGCCGAACTGCTTCAGGCACACCCTTGTGGGTATCGAATTTCGGCTTGTGAGGCTTAGGTTGGTCCGCTTGCCAAGACCTACACAGCCACAGCGTGGCGGCCCTGTCAGTAAATTCTACTGTAATGATTGTGTGGCCGTTTCCTACTAGCTAGGATTAGTGATAGTTTTGGTCAGAGGTATCGATCAGGGTGGCGACCCTGCATGAACTTTCACACGACACCAGAGATATGGTTAGAGATGACTCCTAAGCATTGTAGCGAGGCTCCAAAACTTGGTTAAGACACTGTTATTGTATTAAGAGTGGTAAGAGCTTAATAGCAGTGCTGTGAGGAAGGAAATTTCTTCTAGTTTGAATGGAGGCTCTTTATAAATTAGACTAAAAGCAGCAATACGAACGTAGTTTTTAGGGAAGAGGGTTCTAGAGGTTTAGGAATAGCTATAACGTTAGTCCTTAATTTGTATAGATCTACTGTAGATACTGATGTGTTTGCAGAGTCTAAGTTGCTTGAAATCGAAGTACCCCTCATATCTCTCGGCATGGTGGGCTTCTCGCTATCTAGGGAGAGACGTTGGCGCAGACGTGAACAATGGAGCAATGGTTCAAGTCACCCTTGGCCGTGCGACACTAGGAACATGGCTGTAGTACCTCGACGTTAATTTGGTGTTCTTAGCGCTATCAGCATGTGACCCTTAACGGGGCTGTCTTTTTTTTCCACGTATACACCTATTTAAAAGCTCCTCTCTCCAATATACCTATGTGGCGTTAATGCTCACTACATTTTGAATTAACTGTGTGAAGTCCAAAAACATATGCCACTATGAATAAAAGTAGGCCGCTAGTTTAGGACGGTTATACCTAGTTATTATCTTCAATATACAAGATTCTCAACCTGAAGCTTCTTTCTCTCCTCCTACCTTATTCTCATTTTTACACAGTATCAATGATCTACATAGCTAGGCATGCAACAAGAGGAGATCTAGCAGCCATTTAAACTCAAATTTGTTTTCCTCTAGAAGGCCTTTGTGTTACTCTTTGCCCTGCCACTCCATCCATCTCAGCTAAAACATTTCTTCAATGCCCCTCTTTCCCCTTTGAGTCTTTCCTCCTTCCCCCCTATTTTCTCACACTCCCCACCATCCACCCAGCTCTCTTCTCTAACACAGGAAATTCCACCATAACTTAGGCTCACAAAGGATTCTCCTCAGAAGGCGTTCATACCACTATTTTCATCTACACTCTCAGTCTTTGGAAACTAGAATATCCTGTTAATTGATTACAACAAGCGGGTCCCCCTTTTTTATTAAACTTTTTTTAAGGAGTGAGCTGGTCGTTTCACTCCTAAACATGCTATGCTATAACGCATTGTATCAACGCCTTACTTAAAATCTAACTTCTAGGCCCAGGGTGTAAGCAGAGGCATACGCATTGTTCCTCTACTTTGACAGCTCTATCAAAAAAAAAAAAAAAACCCTGCGTTTACCTTGACAAGGCTATCGAAGCGACAGGTCGTCTCCACGTATCAACATCTTACTTCATTTGCTACACCTCCACTATCAGAACGGTCCCCGGAGTATCTACCCGCATAACTTGAAACCCGCAGATCCGTCCGCTCAACCTTAAACTAGCACATACCCTACACTCCCTCACTCCTGCCACGTCAACCCCGAATACTTCTCCATCAACAACCCTCTCAACATTCCCCCATCTTCCGCCCACTGCGCCAACCCGAGCGCCTTCTCCGCCCAAAGCCTACACTTTGCATCATCATTCGCTACATAAAAGTCAATCGCCTGATTGAAACTCGTTGTCGCCAGCCACTCAAGCTCAGCCGCAGGATAATGATTCGATTCCTTCTCAATGTCAGCAAGCCTAGGAGAAGACGATAGTGGGGGGGTGCTCGGTAGGCTTACCCCTTGTTGTGTGGCCACAATCTCGGAGACTTGGTCTAGGCACTTCAGGCTGGTAGGCTCATCGAATGGGAGGGCTAGCCGAAAGAGGCAGCGGATCCAGCGGGACAACTTGACGATGTCGTTGTTGCTTTGACGCCAGGTGAAGTTGATGATTTTCTGGAGTACGCTCAATACCTCTAAGACTGTGTCAGCGACAGAATTTCGCGCCGAAGGCTGCGACACGGTGCCACTTACTGCTCTGGTACTTTGGGCTTATATCTGATTTCGTGACTCTGGAATGGATGATTAAGACTAGGTCCGCGAGAGTCTCGTAATGTTCTGGGTTTTTGTACTTCCAGACCTCTTCAAACAACTCGTCCAAGTCATCCCACTTCTCAAGCTTTAGGATTGCTTCCAGCTCCAATTTTACAATTTGGAAGTGCTTTGATATGATGTCGTCATGTGAGGATATTCCAAGTTTCTCACTATTAAGTTCCGTGGCAGCTGTACGCCTGAACTCTTGTCCGTGGCGTCGGACTTGCAAATAGTATTGAAGCTATGAATGTCAGCTGTTGACCATGTTCGCTTTATCGAGCTTGAAAACATACACAATCTTGAATGCAGTCTTCTGCGCGAGCTAAGGTAATAAATGCACAAGCAGCGAGAAAATGGCAGAACATCAATCGAAGCGGAAGGTCGGCATTAGTCTCCGACTGGCCTTGTTCTTGAAGCAGCCGGATGAACTAGATTTCGTGTCAATTAGTCCTAATAGAGTTATATCAGAGCCGGGGGCGGAAATACCTCGATACAGGCATGGAGTAACCTTGTTAAGTTCCTTGGGTGCATTTCCGCGCAGTACTTGAGGGATAAGTTGTACGCATTCTTAGAAAACCATTCAAATTCTGAGGGATTAAAGAGCTGCTGAGCCGGGTTACTGGGTCGCCGTCGTGATGCGTTGGCCTGGGCACATGCTTGTTTCGGTTAGAATCAATTCCCGACCCACCGAACGACACTAAACTCACCCCCTTCGAATAATTTACATAGCTCTTCCACAACATCTGAGCTTAAATGACCATCCTTGACCAATTCTTGAACTAGCAATCGTGCTGTACATCTATACACCAATCAACAAGGCACTTCCAGATGTTGCCGGAGGCGCTTCCCTGAGAAGAGCTGGGAGATGTATGCCAGCAGGTGCACTGTAGTCGTACTTGTCAAGCACTTTCTGAAGGGCGACGATAGCCTGTCGTTTGTCTCCAGTACTCTGGGCTTCTAGCACGCATGCATAAAGGAGGGTCGCATCTTTTGACGAATGCCGGCAGATATGGTCAAGACACTCCGCAGCTGCAATAATGAGATCATTGATGTAAAAGGTAGGCAAGGAAGGCCTTACTAAACTCTGGATCACCACTATGCAAAGCTACTTTATACATCAGGTAACGTGTTATTGGTTCGCTTCTTCCGGTATCGGGCATATTGTTAAAGGCGTCTCGAGCGTGTACGTAGTCCTGCCGTGCCAAGGCACACAAAATTACCTTTCTGCAGGGAGTTAACTAACCTTCGATCCATTGCGTCGGGTCGATCTCTAACTCGCCTCGTGATCTTAGACTTGTTCAGCTCTCCAGCCTTATCGAAAAGCATATGAAGACAGAGATTACACCAAAATTCGGCGGTTGCGAACTGCTCCTGATTGTAAGTTGCCTCCACTCGCTTCCAAAGCAGCTGCATTGATCAGCTTCAGCAAAACCAAACGTTTCAACTTGAAGTTAATCGCTTACCGTTTGTGCAGCATGTGTCGCAGCAGTGGACAGAGGGTATTTGGTTTGTTGCAAGGTATTCTCAAAAAGCTCGTGTAAAGACTCCAGGATGTCCTGGGAGCTGGAGCTGGTCGTACCCACCCATATTCTTGTTATGATTGCCTTTTCGACCCAACCCTGGTTCTCTTCCCTGAACAGCCTGAGCTGGATCAAATCATCGAGGATCTTGCATGCGGTCGGGTGACTGTCAATCATCAGCTGGCCATGGTCCTAGCATACTTACGTTTGCAAACCTGTAATTCTTCAGTTTGTGAATGTGGTGCATGATCCTGCGTGATTGTTAGTTTCCTAGACTGGCTCTTGAGTGAGTCGTTCAACGAACGTCTTGAAGATTGTCTCGTTCAAGACTGCAGAACGTATTATTCGAAGGAGGACTGAAACACATAAATATCCATACAAATTGAGAACGTCAAGCACATACCCGTGTAATACTGGCTTGGGTCAGTCAATTCCGTTGCCGAAAGAAGCTCTAGCCTCAAGAGGGAAACGGCCATCTTCTCCCCATAGTCCTGGCTAAGAGTTAGTGCAAGCAGCCAACATGACATGGGCATGGAAGACGATCACGGTCTCGAGCAGGTTCACCATATCTTCCGCTCTCTTCTGCGCTTCAGGAGTCTTCAGTTTGATATACCCCTGGACTAGAATTAGGGTTAGCAAAGCTAGAGAGTCGTCACCAAGTGACATACAGACCGAGAGACTGCATGATGCTCAGTCGCAGCTCACCGGCTTCGGAACTGAGTATCTCAAGGTCCTGCTCCCCGAGCATGTCATGAGCGCGCTCCAGCCATCTCACTGCCAACTCGTAATTTCGCCTTCCTAACAAATCTCTTCCTATTTCGCATAAAAGATCTGCTAAGCTCTCAGCGGTGGTTGGCTCGAGTGCAAAATTACGCTGCTTGGTTTTTGAAAACATGTGCTCTGCTGTGTCCATACGATCTTGTCGCCAGGCCTGGCCAACACTACTGTCAGTGAGATGTCCTTACGGCGAAGGGCACCTGAGTGCCCCAAGAACGCCTCAGTCCTGGTGGATCTCACCAAAATCGTCCGCACTCCAAAATATTCCATTCTCAAGCGCTCCACAAGCTGCGCCTGCTGTTTGTCAATGTCGCCCGTTTCCTTGCCCAGCGCGTCCTGATAGTCTGCAGCCCTCTCTAGCACCTTCGTTGCACTACCAAGATCCTTGTCCTCCAGACACACCCGCGCGGCCTTCAGCGCAACCTTCATTAGTCGGACGCAATTGTTTCTCTCTGGACCCTTCCTCCCTTGACCGCCAGCTGTATCCAGGAGGAGCATGGCGAATACACGGAGGAGGCATAGGGCATGCTTTCGTTGAGCGATTTGGTCTTTCGTCTTGACATTGGAATGGGCGCCGTCACGGCGCAAGCGGGTGGAGAGGTTCCATAGCTCTGTACCGAGTCTATCGAGTTCATCTTGCTTTGCGGCCGTCGCTGATGAAACAGGGAGGGGGAAACTTTTGATATGGAGCTGGAGATCGTCAACAAGGGTGGTGTCGTGGGAGGAGGATGTGAAGTGATTCGCGAGTCCTGAGGCGAAGGCTGCGCAAAGGTCAGCGAGAGTGCGTGTTGTTGGACAAGTGGCAGGATACGACTTACAAAGAAGCAAGTTGAGCTTCCGCTCGCGCTCAAGCTTCGCTGATGGTGGCGCCATTTCGGAGAGTGAGACTTGGGCGTGTGGGCGTGGTGAGCAAGGCGAGTCTTGAGAGCTGACAAGGAAGCCGTGACTATCGCACCTGCACAGTGAGGAGCCAAAACTCAGAGCACCAGTCTGCCTACCTAGGTCGATAGCTACGTGGGTGAAGACTGCTGCAAACTGGCTAAGGGTGGCTACGGACAATGCAATAAACATAAACATCCTATCTACTAAGTAAAGCAGACCAAGACCTTAACCAAATGTAAACACGATTTTGCCTGCCATACCTGACCAAACACCCACTTTCGTACAAATAGCATATACTCACTCGCACGTTACCGGTAGCTAGTTATGGCAATCCTGATCAAACGCCAAATCCCAGACCCCCGTCCGGGCGTGAGCTCCAACTCATCTCTCGCCTCATTGATTCAAGACTCGGATTTCGGTGACCCTGGATTCCACTACCAGCATTACGTCGTTGCATCATTATCTCCGCTATGTGAAAGTACAAAATTCCGCCCAAGTGTGTCTGTCGTAGACAATGCTTTGGCCCGTTCGAGGGCTACGATCCAGATGCGGTATCTACCAAGGGGAGGAAATTACCAACAATCAATGCGGGGCTATATGCTGGTCAGCGATTGCATCAAGCACTGCGGCTTCAAGACAACGCACATATTATACATATCACGTTTGACCGTGAAAGAAAAGCAACATCTAATTTCAGGATCCTTTGAGTTTGCATCGGGGTTCTTGAGAGAACAGCTGGTCAAGATTGCCTTCTGGGTGTGGTCAAAGGCAATGGCGCCAAACTTCTCCCAATAAGAGACCAGTGAGGCTTCAGCTATGATTTCGTGCAGCGCAATGTTCCCCTTTGAAACAGTCAGCAAGGCCCACATACTGACATCTCATGCGTTCTTACATCTCGTAGCTTTGACATTGGCACATGGATCAACTCCGCCATCTCTTTGTTTCCTCTGTATATTTCTCCGGTTCTTCGCCAGCAACAAGCCGGGATGGCCATGCTTGCAAACACTCGGTCATACTCCATCAAACTCTTGTCGAACCACATCTCAACGCGAACTAGTTCCATGTCGGTCAAAGACTGCATCCTCTCGCGGAACTTGGGACGAAATCTGTCCAGCTGCCGTAAAATTCTCACTCGTGAGACTTGCTGTAGGTTTCGCTCCATGTACTGATTCAGTCGCGCGTAGCCCTTGACATAATTGAATGGCTTCAGCAGTCCTGCATCCATCTTGGCTTTAAGTAGCTTGTTCATACGCTCTTCAGGGGTATCCGAAGCCGAGCCCGTGGGATCCGCAGCGGTCATGAGGTATCTTTCTCGTGCCTTATCTATAGGAATGCCGTTGACTGGTCGTTGGAAGGAGTTCCCCGCCGTAGGCTGGGCGGGTGGAGGCAGCAGGTGGCTTCCAGGGGCATTGGGATTATAAACAGCATTGTTGGTGAGGGTTCCCATGGGGTTCGCCAAGGAAGGGTCGGAGAACATATGGTGGAAGTCGCCGCCGCTGTAGAGCGCACCGTCATCCATCAGGCTGTTGCTGAGGAAGTCGTTGAGCAGATTATACTCGTTGTGGACTTCGGACGTGTTGAACATGTAGGAGGGATGGTAGTGATGCATGTCATGAAAGTTGTTTTGGGATGAAGAGTTCCACTCATTATTGTAGTTGAGGACTTCACCATAGTTCAGCGCAGGGCGCGCAGGGCACGCAGGGTGCTAGACGGCTGTGTAACTTACAAGACTGACTGTTTGACGCCAGTGACGGCACCTGTGGCGCAGATACGGGCGTGGGCTGGACTATCGGTGCTGTATTGGCAGCTCTGCTATGAGGCAATCGCGGCGGGGCAAGGTTCAGCCCTGCTTCTTGGGGGTTAGTACGCTGATCGAGTGTATTTATGGAGGACTCGGAGGGCGCTGCCTCGTGGTTCGAAGCTTCGTTTTCGCCATTGGCGCTCTCCGCATCCATCTTGGACTTCTTGACGCTTTCTCGAGGTTCGTCGTGGCATAAGTGTCCAATATTTCGCTTGATGCACCGCGTACACGGCCGTTCCTGCGCGGAAAGGGAGGCGGGTCAGCCCAAGTAGGCAAATGGGGTGCTGGGACAGCTTACGAGGTCGCAAGTCATATGCTGATCGGGAGCGAGGTTAGCACGCAGTTACAACTGTCTCAAACGGAACACTATGGGAGGCCGGGAGGAAACTGCGGCTCACCGAACGTCTGCAGTATATGCAGGCTTGAAGCAAGTGCACGGGTTAGCATGGGAATTGACTGCTGAGGATACACAGCGGGCAGACCTCACCATGATTGACCTTCCTACGCTTCTTGGGGGTTTTCGTCGGGGCCTCGGAGCCGGAAGCAGGAGGGGGCTTGTCCTGCTGCTGCGGGCTCTTCTTGGGCGCATTTGGTTTATCGACATCGTGCCCCTGATCCGTAGCTTTGGACGTCGTCATACCACCGGAAGCTGTTCCATTGGGTCCTTGTGTAGCTTCCGGCATCAACTGAAGTGGTGTGCGCGCAAGTTTCAGCGCTGGGATACGGGCGGCGCACGCTCGAGGAGGTTCTACAGCGGGCGCATCAGCGCATCAGAGCAAATAAAAGCAAGCTCGCACGGCAGCGCCTTGAACACGTTCGCAGGTGACACGCTGGAGGCTGCGACGGACAGGAATTGAGGGTTGTCTCAGCGGCACGCGAGCCTTGAAGCTCTCTTGTAGAGGACGCACGGGGAGCTTCTGACTTTTGTAGGCGCTGTTAGCCGAAAGAACTGTGGCGGGGCTGCCTCGGTCCGGAAGAGCGCAAGGACTTTTGCGGAGACATGGGGGATTGCTAAGTGTGTTATAAGACATGGCGGAGTGCGCCTTTTTTCTGCTCCATATCACGCGTTCCTCCTCAGTAGGGCCGATGAGGCATTTCGCAGCGTCTCTACCCTGCCAGCATTGTGGACGTGCCCCGAGCCAATCGCCCGTTGCCTTGTCCTTGACCGCACTTTTACATGCATGGCAAGACAGCGGATGGGTGTTCTGGATTAGCCCTGCATGCAAATTTCCGAGACCACAGACTCGGGATTCTAAATTCGGCTTCTAAGACGATGGCATTGAACAACTCACGTCCCGTCTATCGTGGGCCGGACTCCACCGCGGCCGCTCCGTGAACTTGGGTTACCTGGGCGTCGCTCCGAGCAGCCTATCCCCCAGATCTCCCCTTATCTCGTACTCTACAATACCTCAAACGCCGTCCCAGTACCATGTGTCCCCATTACTCCAGACATCCGGCCATGCACCAGCCAGGCTAGGTATATTTGAAAAAGAGCACCACGACCTGAACGCCGATTCGACCTGCATATCAATAGTTCACAAGGCATCATACTGCGGTGAACTGGCGTGTTTGAAGAGAAATCCGTCCAATGCTGCCTGCACGTTCTGCATCGCCTCGTGGATGCCTTCAACCTGCTCATGGTTGTCCTGCAGGCTCTCTAGGCTGCGTCGGAGTTGCCCGATAAGGGGAGCAATGTCGGGACCCGGAGCATCGAGCATAGCCGTATCGACTGGCGCGGCCTTTTTCAAGCCAATATCTTCAGGTCCGTCTCCGTCCATCTTAAAATTTTTAGGCAGTGTCAGGAGGGGATGAAGCTGCGATCTGACAGTCAGCATCCAGCTGAAAATGATTAACCAGGCCTGATTACCTTCCGACTTTGTTTTTGGATCTCCTTCCACCTAGCCGCATCCTTTTTCAACGTGTTTAGCTCTTTCTCATCCTTCTTCAGCTGTACCTTAGCCTTATCGACTTGTTCCTCGAGCAGTTGATTGGAGTGACGCGCCGTCGTGACTTCTTGTCTGAGCCTCTCCTGCATGATATCAGCGCAATTCTTCCCACCGGAAACGAAGCATACACACGTTCCGCTCCGTTAGCCAATCCAGGTTGAAATGGATGTCCCTAGTATGTGGAGGAACCTTCACCATCGACAACTGCCTTTCCAGGTCCCTGAAAACTTTGTTCAATATTTGTCTGGCCTCCTCACGCCGTCTGTCATCTCTCCGCGAGGCCATAACCTCATCCCTAGCGCGCTGCAGCACGAATTTTATCTGATCCTGAATTTGCTGAGAGCACAGTGGCCATTTTGCAATCTGTTCCTCAGATATTCGCCGTGGCTTAGAAACGAGTTGTAGATGATGCAACACCGGCGCTGCCTCCGCAATCTCGTCGATATCGGCTTGCTTCGCCTTTCCTTTTGGACGCTTTGAGGACGTCGCGGGACCTGCGACATTTCGCTGGGATACAGGCGCTACTGGATTCTCTGATGGCCTCCTCTTGTTTATGTTCTGCTTTGCAACAGCAGGCTTGGGATCTCGTTTCCGCTCTCGCGAAATGCGCTCCGTCGAGGCTCTCGATGGCCTTCTCTGCTTCTTACGCACACCTATGCCACTAGGTCTCGTAGGCGCCTGAATGAAATTAATTATATGCACATATAGAATCCCAATTGGACTTACCATGTTGTCGTGGTTAGGACTCTTCGTCAAAACGCGGGAGTCGGAACGCGTGTTTACGTCTGGTGGAGTCCAAGCTTTGATTGACGCCAACCATCCAAAAAGGAAATATAGCCGAAGGCGCCTTGCCACGTGGAGCGGCGGCTTACATAACGGCAGAAATCTCCACTTCACCTCTATGCACTTCTTGGCCAAGGTACCGCTTAGTATTCCTACTGGGCCTCCTCCCTCTCTCTGTCGAGTCATTGTTAGCTCGCTTCTTTATTCTACTTCCTCGTTTGAGATTCACTCTTCATACTTGAACTTTGGTACCCTAATCCGTCTACCAGCGTCAATATATCAGCGGAAGACCCGGGAAGAAGTTTATGAATCGTCTTAGGAACTAGTTCATTCTCGTCGGGGGATTTCTGCCCTAGCAAGCTACGAGTTGCTTTGCTCCGTATCTCCAATACCAATACCAGCGAGTGCTAGAAATGTTTTCTTTTTTGGATTCTAGGTTTCCCCCCGAATATTTTATTTTTTTAATTTTTTTGGAGTTTTTCCTATTATCAGCATCAACTCTCAAGGATTCGGCCTAATATTTACTCTGTATAATTTCTTCCTCGAAGCTGCCTGGAGTACGAGAAGGATTTTTGTAATGCAATGTGGCCTCTATTTCATGGAAATCGCGTATATTGTTCTTATGGTAGTCTATTGAGGATAAATAGAAATGCTCTCTCCTTGCCCCAGAAGCTGAAAGCTTGAATCCCAAACTAATATTGCATTACAATTGGGACTTCACCCTGGAAAGTATACCCTTTTCTGATTTCCACAAAGCCCGGCAACAAGTTTGATTAATCGAACACCGGCTATTACCGTTTTGAAGTAATTCCTGGCTGGAGTAACAGGATAGGGAGGAGAAGTGGCGCAAAGGTGGTGCTGCCGTCAGCAATAATGAGATGTCATTATCCCAGATCGACGGCCCGAAATAGGCCTGTTGCCTTGTTATTCTCCGTCCGCCCCATCTCTAACTCGTCCTTGTCCTGTTTCTCTACGATCTCCCCCATATTCACTTCCTCCTCTGCCCACTCCTTCTCCATATCTCACTTCTCTATATCCTGCTCCCCACCTCCCTCTTCTCTAACCACCATACGGCCCACCCCCCGAAAACTCCCTTTAATAAAGCCCGCACATTGTGCACACAGTCTCTCTTACACCGTATGAACCTCGTACTTATCTTCCTTCCGACCAAATATCCTCTTAGACCACTCTGGATCTGCAACACAGTGAATCCATTCTTTGACTTGCCAATCTATCAAATCAGCTCACAAATTCCCTTGGATCTGCAATGTGGGAATATCGTACTTAACTTACTAAGCCAGTGGGTACTGGAAAGCGAAATAGAATTGGAGAGTGGGCTTTCGCAGTATAACGTAACAGTGTAATAATAGATGCTAGAAGTGAAGATGTGGTAGGTTATTTAGCACATTTCTATGAGGGTGCAGGTGTGTAGATTGGTGAGAATCCATAGGTGGTAGGTACGGAGAATCGTGAGTGCGGGTGTGTTATTACGCGGTTGTGGTGTCCGAACAACAGGCGTGAAGAACGGGTGTGAAAAGTAAGACTAACATCCATCACGCACTCTCCAAGCGCATCGACGACACAGTTTCACCATGCAATCAACACATATACCCACCCTTCTTCCGCACTTCACATCTTGCAAAATAGGTAGATGCTTGGTAGAAACATCATTTATATTTGCCTGACCACCGCCCACAATTCTAGGTCTATGGCTAATTCGTCAGGGGCTACGGATCATTCTTCAAGCGTTTGAACTTGCTGCCACTGCCATTGCTTAGAATCGAGGGCAGCAGGTCGTTAGATGGCTTCCGTGCAATGGCTATTATTCGAACTTGTTGCAGGATATTGTGTCAAGTTTTGAAGTAGACTTCTGCTAAAACATAGCGGCTACTATGCTACGTGTGTTATTCTAATATGTGACGAATCCAACTCTAGGCAGGTGTAGCTAAGTTTTGAACGTTGATATGATAACCCTATATTTCCACCTCTCCCATCCCGAAAGATCCTCTTTCCCCGTAAATGTCCAAGAGAAATGCCGGATATCATATACTAGAAACGCAGATTCAACAAACTACCCTTCCACCTCACACAACCTAGTATCCAACCCCTCAATGAAACTTCGCACTAACAGCCCCATATCTAACACCATCAACCTTCAACTCAAACACTAGTCCTGCACTCTCAATTTTCATATCCAGCGTAAAATCCAGGTTGTCAAACTCTACCCCTTTTGTTGTCGTCAATCGCGTGAATAAGCTCTTTGGGACGGTGTTCAGATCTGTGGTAAGCGTGCATACGTTAATGAGACCTTTGCGGTAAGAGTCCGGCGCCGTGTCTGCATCGCATGCGATGAGGTCGTCTTCTACGACTAGGCTTTGACCGGGGCGGAAGTTGCGTGTGTAGTGGAAGGATATGGGTTGGGCTTCGGAGACTTGTGCACCCTGCGTTGTGTTGATGTTAGCGAATATGTATGACTGGGAATCGAAAAGGAGAGGAAATATAATTGGTCGGAAGGCTATGAGACTGTTCATTTTTGTGCGTAGAGTGTCAAGAAGAAAGCTAACAGGTTGCAAATCTGTATCAAAATAGGGTGAAGGGAAGGCGTAAGCCAATGAACAAGTACTTACCTTAGCAATGTGCCATTGCATTCTATCACTAACCATCCATCGTTCCCACAGCGGAGACCAATATCGATCGCTAATAGGGTGCTTCGCTTCGTCGAAAACAGTTGCGTAGCTGGTGCCATAGTGCCACCGACTCCTTCTACTCATCACCATGCTTCCCTCAAGTCCTCTCAACACCGCGCCTCTCACAACAGCCGTCCATGCATACATCGGGTGCATGACCTCGATCGTCTGCGGGGCGTTTAATGCTACCGCATGTGTTGGTCTCTCGGTATACGGTGGCGGCGGCGCGTTGTTGAAGTGTGCTTTCATGCGACTGTACAGATAGTTGCTCTGTCCAAAGCCACCGACTAGCACAATCCCGCAAACCAATCCGTCCTTACGCCGTATACTATTGACCTGGCCTTCCACTAGATCAATGACCTCCTGGACGACGGGATCGAAAATCTCTTTGACTTGCTCCGCGGTCATGACCAAAAACCCCGAATCCAAGCCCGCCTCTTCATCATCGGGGAGACCAGGAAAGGGAACATTGACTTCGTTATGTTCATCTTCGTTAAAATTCCTCTTAACAAATTCCTCGAAGTACTTGAGTCCCATATTCCATGTTTTAGCTTTCTTCTCTCGCATCATGATATACCGTTCATTACCGATGCGTCGCTTAACGTGGTCTTCGAATCTGTAATTCAGGAACGCTGACCCGCATAAACCGCCTGTGCCAACAGCGGACTCTTCGACCCGAAGTGGATTGAGCTGCGTTATTTTGTACGCTATAAGATCGACCGTTCCACCACCTACAGCTTCATTAGGGATTTGAAGTGGTACAGGTATATGCAGGCCATTGTGACCTACCAGCGTCGCACACTATGAAATTGTCCCCGATTTTGAGGTGATTGGGTTGGATTGCTTTCAGGGTATACACGGCGGCTGCCTCGGGCTCTGAAATAAGTTTGAGGTCATGTCGGTTGCCCATTCCAGCCTTCTCTGCGGCCTTTAGGGTTGCGTCTTTGGCTGAGTCTGACCAAACCGCAGGAACAGTCAGGACGAATTGAACTTTTGTCATGCCCATGAATGTCTCCCCATATCTTCGTGTTAGTGTTTCCATAGTATGTTTATATATCATGCTGAGATAGTCTGTCACCGCCTCCATAACCGTCTTCTCGTACTTTCTCAACTGCGCTGCAGTTTCGAGGGGAGAGACGAAATGGGGCAGCTTGTGGTTTCGGTCCAGGAAGAGCTTTATGCAGCGGAGTCGAGTCTCCTCAGGCTTGAATTGGAAGCCCCATTTTATGTTCTGTGTCTGCTTTCCCAGTCTGTCTAGCGACGTGGTGGAGCTGTTGGTGCTGTTCTGCGAGGGCATTTCGTATGCGATCTCGGTCGGGACTTTGTCCGAAGTGATTCCTATTCCAATTACATAAGCATTATTTCGGTTTTCCATTGCTAATTGACGAGTAATACCATTGCCACCAGGCCATGTTTTGATAATATCTATGTCCTCTGGAGTAGCGCTGTAAACTGCCGCAACACCTGCTCATTGATCAGCTTGCAGGCCTCTCGTTCTCCTATTTCTGATGATATCAGACCCACCACTGTACGTAGTACCAAAGTCAACTCCAACAATTAGTCTGTCCTGCGTAGCATTCGGTTTGGATGCGCTGCCCACTGCTGCGGCGGGGCTCTGATTGGCGCCTGGGTTGAATGCATAAGGGGTATTGGCTCCCCTTCCGGAAAAAGCACTATTCATCTCGAAAACCCCCGATCCAAGCGAGTCGGACTATTCAATGGGCATATGTAGTCGAGCTGTGCTACATACACGTCGGTCGCGTGTAGGGCTGCAGCAGGGGTCGGGCGTGTCTGCACGGAAAGTCTGGGGGGGGGGGAGTGAGGGATATGCGACGTGGAGAGGGGTCAGACCTTGAGGTCATGTATGTTGGGGCCTGAGAGACATTGAAGGAAGTTAGGCACCTGTTCAAGGTGCTGTCAACATTGCCTGGCTGGGAAACGGGACGTGTGAGATTCAGCTGCGGTTCTTGGTTGTGTTGTGGCTTGAACCGTGGCTGACCTCGGACTAGCCCGCCATCTGTGCTTTAGTTCAGGCATCATCCGTCAGCTCCTCGGAGAGGGGACTGAAAAGCAATTCATTTGTCCTGAAGCGTGCCGTTGTGGGACTTCAAACCCATCATGGCCCTGTCTTCGACACCAAGATCAATACCAGTCTAGAAACCCGCCCATCTCCATGACAGCTATGACAGGGGAGAAGAAGGCGTCTGGTGAGTCCGCCCTTGTTTCAATATGTTGGTGCCTACTGTAGAAAATTGATGGGGAGGGTTGAAACTGTTAGACCTCTTGCTAGATTGAGAGAGAGTGCTCCGGCGATACATGTTTCCGTCTTCAATCACATCCTTGTAGTGTTCTGTCGTGGATGCCAACGCAGGACTTGGCACCTTCGAAATGTACTGATACCATTAGACCTATCTGCCCGACTGAAGCGTCCTGGGAAGATCGCCTCCCGAAGCTCGAAATCCCCCTCTCAGTCCACCATCAGTGCCCCCCCGAAGGCTGCCGTAGCAGATGGCAAATCGAAGAGGGAAGACTTACATCGTCGAAAGAACCCTTTCAATGAAATGCTGCTTCAAAAATCCGCAAAGGAAGCTGGCAATACCAGTCCCTCGACTCCGGATGAACGCGAAGATCGACATACTAGGAGCTCCTCCATCGCAAGCATAAAGAGCATACAGGATGCAAAGACTGCAGATCGGATAGCGGAGCTGGAGAGGGCATTGGCCGTAGCGAGGGAAGAGCAAAAAGCGCTACGAGAAGAATTGGAGAAAGCACGGAAGCATGGGACGGTTTATAGAGATGCTAGAGATGACTACCGGAAGCAGCTTCATGGGCCATATAATCGCAGTTCCCGATCTGCGTCCCCCATGACCGATTCGACCCAAACGGAATACGAAGAAGATATCAGCCCCCGTCGCTCCTGGTCTCAGCAGCGTGAGGAGCTCATCGAGCAGAATTACGAGCTCCGTGGAAAGCTAGCAGACCTACAAGAGCAATTGGTCGAGCAAGACACGGCATTTAGAACGAAGCTGGACCAAGAGATGCATAAAGGAGAAAGGGAGTGGAACGAACTTACGGGGAGACTTCATCAGTCGGAGAAGGAGTCCCAGGAGCGATTGCAACAGCTACTGGATCTAAAGCATAATATATCAACCTTAACCCGCATGGATAGCCAGGTTACCGATTTTGAGCTTGCAGAGAAGGTTGATCAGCTTTTCCATCGAACACGAGAGTGGGTCATCAGCAACTTTCGGAGGACAAAGCCAGGTGAGCCGGGTCTTTGGTTGTTTCAACAACCGCTAATGCACTATTTTAGATTTCAACAATGTGCCACGAGAGACCGCTAGAGCTCTTGAGTTGATTAGCGTCCATTACAACAAAATTGGCCTCACTAATCGGCTCGCTTTCTACCAAGCGATGATCTCAAGTAACTTAATGCATCTCTTCCGCGAGCCAATATGTATTGGCCTTCCGGAAACTGGTCCTTTAGCACCAATCCGTCAATTAGCAACTTCTATGCACGACACCGGCTCTGAATACCGTGAATGGCGCAGAACAACGATCCGAGCACTTGAGAAGAGTCCTGCCAGGCAACAACTACAACAAGAAAAAGAAAGACTGTTACACAACATATCTTCTCAAATCCAGCATCAGCTCTTCTCCGTCACATCCACCAACCTGACGCCACAGGCACAATTATCACTGCTCGGTATCTTGAATGCAGCAGCAGATCTGCAGCATGTATTACTACTGCAGAAGGCTCAGTATAAGGTGCATTTCTTCCGAGATCAAGAGTGCGGTCGAGTCTCCTTTGATGAGTCTAGGATGGACTCGATAAACGACAACGACATGGATGATGACTTCATAGATCGGAAATTCTGCTTCTGCGTCTTTCCGTTGCTAGAAAAGTTTGGGGATGAAGCTGGTGAAAATGTAGACGTGAGAAATGTCCTTCTGAAGGCAAGGGTTTGTTGTGGTGTTGGTTAATTACAGCTTCTTACCATACCTCAGAATATAAACAGGGTAGATTTAACCCTTCAAGCCTCTTGCTCGAGTATGGGAGAACATTGCAAGGATGCCGATATCTGTCATAAATTCCTAGTCGTGGTTGTCCTGGTTGTCCTTATTGTAAGGTTGGTTATGTACTGGTGCAGTTACCAAGATACTGCAGAATTGAGCAAGGCCACCACGCTATCTGTGATTTCACAGGAAGAGAAATTTCACAAAAAGATGTGCCAACTGAATTATGTCGTTCTGGCCACAATTACACCAGACCGAGATGTCCAAATGGCCGTCGCACCACTCACCAATAGCAATTGCACAGAACGCACGACATGCTAAGGAGTCATGGGCGGTTTGATCTACGCACGATAGACTGATTGACATGATACTGACAAACCATGGCAACTCAAAGATGTGCGGACGGAGAGTAAAGTTTCCAAATGGTCCACGGGGAAACAATAAATGAATCTATCTGGCAATATTGGTGCAAGCGTGGGATCAAATTAGACTTAAGTCGGAGGAGCTTGGTTATCCTCATCGTCATCGTCAACGTCGCCTTGAACGTCTATGATTTTCTCGCCAGCTTTCTCCAGCGTACGGCGACTCCAAGCTCGAGTGCCCTTGAATATAGCCTACTTATGTTAGATACTGTTTTGAATCATTAGCAAGAGGATGTGAGTTGATGCGTACCACCAAGAACGTTAATACGCCAATCAGAATGATAATCCAACTGATTTGCTCGTACCGGTCACGACCAGTATTCCTACCTCTGCCTCCCCCAAGTCTAAGGTAGGAGAATGGACTTGCGAAGAGGACTTTCAAAAACCCAATGACACCCATACTCGTGAATCCCTTAAGAAAGTGCTCCGTCCACCCTGATGGTTCATCGTCTTCGTAGTAATACTGCTCTGAGCTTGACCACGGCGTTAAGTAGCTCCACGGATCAAGGTACATGTTGATGATTGGATCTGCGACAAAACCAAGCAAAAAGACAGTCATGATCAAGATCACACTCGTGAGCATGACTTGAGCGGCTTGAGGGTACTATTAGTATAGCTAAGGACATTAGAATAAGAGAGGACGTTCTACTCACCGGCGCTTGCAATGGACCTTCCCCATCCTAACCGAGCAAGGCGGTAACGAAAGCCACAGGTCGGACATTGCCAGTAGTTTCGACGCCCATAGCTAGGATCTGCGTGACGCCAAGATTGCAGGCAATTCTCGTGGACGAATTTCGCTGACCCCTTACATAAGCATGGCCGTATAAGGCGACCTCCCTGGTCCTCATAAGTGACATTAGGAGTAGATTGAAAAAAGCCCGGCAGGTTCTCGGAGGGGACATTGTAGGTAGGCTGCACAGTTTCGAGACATATTCGGCATTGCCGAGGTGGCCAGTACCTACGTCTCGAAGACTGCGTGCCTTGTCTCGCCTGTGGAGTTTCGCCGGTAGTTGAGGATGTGGGGGAAGGGGGTGGATCCTGACTAGAATTCTGGGCCTCATCCGAGGTTTCCTTTGGAACGTCATCTGGCCAGTACCATCCGGGCATGGCTTGGAATCCGGAGGAAGGCATTCTACTTGAATATTGTGTGAAAAGAGAGGTATCTCTGATGAAATTTACATGGAGTTTGCAGGCAAATGGAAAATAATCAATTGTGAAAGGGTAAATCAAGAGCTCGCAGTAACCAAAGCTCTGACCTGAGCAAAGGTGACCTGGAGAGCAAAAGCCGAATTTAAGTCGCTATGATGCACCACAGGCTGCTCAAGAGGCAACGTTGGAGACACAGTGAGGTGACAAAGGAACGAAGAAAGTTCAAAGGCGACTTCGAATTTGAGGTTGAAAGCCACCTGGCCAAAGCTTTAGTCATGTGACTGAGATATAGGCTTGGCGGACCGCGTCTGCGAGCTTGCCTAGAGGAAGCTCCAGCTCCATTTGCGTTTAGAAATCCTCACCTTAACCCTAACGCCTCAATAACCTCTCCTTCCCCCACAAAACTTCCACCCAACCCCTCCTTTACCCCCACCGTCCTCGCTGCCTCGAATTCCGCCATGGCTGACCGTTACTCATTCTCCCTCACCACCTTCTCCCCAAGGTAAATAGACGGACTTTCCTGCTCGCATCTTTCTTTCACCTGCTAACGGACATGTAGTGGAAAGCTCGTGCAGATAGGTACGCTTCACCTGTCGCTCTTCTCACTAGAGTGCTCGATGTGACGTCCAGGCTCTCACTGACCGCGTTATAGAATACGCCTTGAATGCCGTCAACCAGGGTGTCACCTCTCTAGGTATCAAAGGTTCTGACTCCCCCAAACATTTAATTACGGCATGCACTTACAAGTATCAGCTACTAATGGCATCGTCCTCGCAACCGAGAAGAAGTCCTCATCGCCGCTTATCGACTCCCAATCTTCTTCCAAGGTCAGCCTCATAACACCCAACATTGGAATGGTCTACTCAGGAATGGGTCCGGACTACCGAGTTCTCGTCGACAAGGCCCGCAAGGTATCGCACACCGGCTACAAGCGCGTCTACAACGAGTACCCACCCACGAGGATATTGGTGCAGGACGTTGCTCGCGTAATGCAAGAGGCTACCCAATCAGGTGGTGTGCGTCCCTACGGAGTCAGTCTCCTAATAGCAGGTTGGGATGATGGCATTGAGCCTGAGACTGAGAGCAAGGAAGCCGAAGCAGCAGATCCGGAGAAGAAGAAGCCCACCGGCAAGACGGGCGGCATCCTCAAGGGCGGTCCAAGTTTGTACCAGGTCGATCCTAGCGGTAGCTATTTCCCATGGAAGGCGACGGCGATCGGTAAGAGCGCGACTAGTGCGAAGACGTTCCTTGAAAAGAGGTATACGGAAGGATTGGAGCTAGAAGACGCCATCCACATCGCTCTCCTTACGCTAAAGGAGACGATAGAAGGCGAGATGAATGGCGAGACAGTAGAGATTGGCATTGTCGGCCCACCAGAGGAAAGGTTACTTGGGTTCGAGGGAGTGGAGGGAGCCCAAGGCCCAAGGTTCAGGAAGCTGAGCCCGCAAGAAGTTGAGGATTACTTGACGAATCTGTAGGGCGGGACATCCGCAGCGGTATAAGTGGTACTATTTGGTAACTCATCAAGCTCAATAGAGTGGCTCTGGCGTCGACAAAAGTCTGTCCTTGGACCGTCATCATAATTTCGGAAATGCGTGACTATGAGGTCTCCGTAGACTTCACTTCCGTGGTGGTCACACGATCAAATGGAGGGTGAAAATGGAGGCTTCGTAGAAACGGCTTCGCGTTTCCAACGTGGTATTTGATAGATCAATTTTATTATCAACGACAAGAGGAATTCTAACTTGTTATAAGTCTTCTAAAGGCTAAACTTTACACTATGATAAAATTTTAGCAACCAAGAAGACAACAGACTTAAACTATGGGTGTATGGTTAAGAACTGGAGCAATTTGACCTTTCCAAATGTGGTTAGCGCAGGATTGGCTTTACCCTTGCAGTCGTTGCGCGACCCTTTGTCCTCCACAATCTTCATCCCATTCTACAATCATGACTTTTACTCTCGCCACCAACCATGTCTACTGATGAGGAGCCTCTTGACGGTGGAGCCACTGTCATTGCAGGATTAGATGGAGAATCCTTTCGTCTCCGGTCGTATCAGGCTGAGATGGTGGAGGAGAGCCTGAAAGCTAATATCATCGTTGCAATGGACACTGGAAGTGGCAAAACACACATGTAAGTATTCTTTATATATATATAATAGAGCTGATTGTCTTACAGAGCTCTTGCACGAGCTGTTGCAGAATTGGAACTCTGTGATCCCAACCAAGTGCGGATGACTTCATTCTTCAACTTAGTCTTCTGTCTTTCTAATTATAACCTAGCTAGTCTGGTTTCTAGCCCCTACTGTCACTCTGTGTAATCAACAACTCCAGGCTTTTCAGTCACATCTTCCTGCTTATGGAATCCAAGCACTAACTGGGAACGACGGTGTCGAGCATTGGAGTGACCAGAATACTTGGGATTCGGCGCTAAAGAATACTCGAATTGTCCTCTCCACCCATCAAGTGCTTCTGGATGCCCTCACCCACGCTTTTATTACGATGAACAGGCTTGCTTTGATAATATTTGATGAGGGTAAGGTGCCCTCAGTTTTGCAAGGATGGTGCTGTTAATTTTAGTCCAGCTCACCATTGTTCAAAAAATCATCCAGCTAGCCGTATCATGTCTCAATTCTATAAACCTCTCTTACAAAGGAATAGAAGTGTTCATATTCCAAGGATTCTTGGCCTGAGCGCGAGTCCAGTCATGGGTGCAAGAGCAAGCAGCAGTGACCTCGAGTAAGTCTTTACCTTCGACAACAACGTCAAGCTTACCGAGAAAGGAAAATCGAAGCAAACATGAATTCGATTGCTAAGTCGCCCAAGATACATCGATCAGAACTACTGCGATTCGTGCACCGTCCAGAGCTCATCCGAATTCCATATCCTGCGCTTCCTCCTTCGTCTGCGACTTCTACCCTTCTTTCTGCCCTAGAAAAAGCGTACTATGAGTACGACATGAAATCTGATCCTTATGTGGCGGATCTATTGGAGAAGAAAATTCAAGGAGTTCAGAGCTCAATCAGACAATTGGATCGAGTTATCACGGCAAAAAACCCATACTGTCGACAGCAGCTAAAGACAATGGTTTCTAAGGGAAAAGCTATGATGGATGAATTAGGTTCCTCTCCCACAGAATGGTATTTACAGCAGTGCATATCCAAGTTTCAAAGAACGGCTCAGAGCTCCAGCTATCAACTCCTGTTAGACTGGTCCAGCCAGGAAAAGCGGCATCTGTGCGACATCTTCAAGAGAATGTCTGTGTCCCAAGATCCAGATTCTATGTCTATCTCGCTGGATCACATTTCCCCAAAAGTCGACGCGCTAGTCGATGTCCTTGAATCAGAAGCAAGTCCCGAGTTCACTGGTCTCGTCTTTGTAGAACAACGGGTTTGGGTCTCCGCCTTAGCTGAAATACTGTCCCTACACCCTCGTACAGCCCCCTTATTTAACATTGGCACCTTCGTTGGGACTTCGATCTCATCGAAGCGGAAGACGAATGTAGCCGACCTCGCGGAACCCTTAAACCAACAAAATACCTTAGATGAATTTCGTGCTAGGAGGATAAACCTCATTCTTGCAACAAGTGTCCTTGAGGAAGGCATCGATGTATCAAGCTGTCACCTCGTGATCTGCTTCGAGCGCCCGAAGGATCTCAAATCCTTTGTTCAGCGCCGAGGTCGTGCAAGAAAGCAAGAGTCCAAGTACATTATTTTTGTTCCCGAGGCTGGCTCTCACCGATCGCCGGCAACTTGGGAGGCCATGGAAGAAGAGATGAAAGCGGCTTACCTCAATGATTTGCGAAAAATCGAAGTTGCCAAAGAAAGGGAACTGTATCCTGAGGATAGCTCGCTCTTATATCAAGTACCTTCCACTGGGTAAGTGTTTACTCTTTGTCTAAGCTCCGTGGGACTCCATCACGACCTCCCCTTGATCCTCGGTTATTGAGCAACCTGCTTGCCAAATATGATTGAGAGATTTCATATATTCGGAATTGGGCTAACAAATTAGTGCTCTTTTGACTCTCGACAATGCTTCACAACATCTCCATCACTTCTGCGCTCTTCTCGGAGCCGGTCCATACATCGATCTACGACCCCAGTTTACACTCGATGAACTAGCTGATAGCAGGATAATGGCCAAAGTCACTCTTCCCATATCAGTTCATCCCGCTGTCAGAACTGCCAGAAGTTCAGAGAGCTGGTTGACGGAACGGAACGCTAAGAATGATGCAGCATTCCAAGCCTACAAGGCATTGCATTTGGCCGGTCTTGTGAATGACAACCTCCTCCCTTCTCGTGAGAAAGAAGGCGATGACCACGAATTTAGCATACTAGACCACACTCCTTCTGTAGTTGAAGTATCACCAGCCTTAGATCCTTGGGTATCTGTTGCAAAACAGCAGCTTCAGAACCCTCGAGCGTATCACAGAGTTCTACTCAAGCTTACGGCGATTGGTGAGCAGTCATTGCACATGTTGCTCTTAATGCCTTACCAGATGCCCCAAATTCCTGATATCGTGTTACACTGGAATGATAAGAAGCGATACTCAGTAGAAAGCTCTCCGTTCTCGCCAACGATACTAACTGACGAAGAAATAACCACCATGCGCGCCATCACTCGAAATCTTCTTCACTCTGCATTCCCGGGACGGATGACAGAGGAAAGGGATGATTTCTTGTGGCTCTTTGTTCCCAATGAACCTGGCAGTCGAATCTTGAACCACGACCGACTTCACCAGTTTAACATCAGCACTACCGGGCATCACTCAGCGTCAGATCTTATTCAGAAAGGAGACCATGAAGTTTCGAACTGGGGCTTGGTGAATCTTCAAGGCGATGCGAGAAAGTATATGCTCAAAAACATCAGCAATGGCTTAACGGATCCCTCCTTAGCAGACAACTTTGGTTCACAATTGCAAGTGATTCGTGCTCCTAAACGACGCGACTTCTTGCATCCACTCTACGGTCAGAATCCCGAAAACGTGGCCTATACCAGACTCGAATGGGTCAATACTGCAGATTGCGCTGTCGACAAACTTCCAGCCTCTTACTCAATCTTTGCATTATTCATACCATCAATCCTACACCAGTACGAAATCTACATGACCACAGAGATACTCCGAACAACCTTGCTCAAACCGCTATCATTCGACTCCTCTCGTCTCTCCCTCCTCCTCACAGCAACCACAGCCTCCAGCACAAGCGAGTCAGACAACTACCAACGCCTCGAATTCCTTGGTGACTGCATCCTTAAATTCATTGCATCGGTGCATGTCATGGCCGCGAACCTCACCTGGCCCGAAAGCTGGCTAACCAGCAAGAAAGGTAAAATCGTCTCCAACGGCTTCCTAGCCCGAGCAACACTAGCAGCTGGCCTCGACAAATTCATCATCACCAAGCAATTCACGGGCGCGAGGTGGCAGCCGCGATATGCGGAAGACGTGTTGAAGCAAGAAGCATCGAATGAGAATAAATCAAGTTCGAAGCGGCTGGCTGACGTTGTCGAATCCCTTCTCGGTGCTTCGTATCTTGAAGGTGGGTTCGACAAGGCGCTGGTATGTGCGCAGACACTGCTGCCGTTGGAAAACTGGACGCCCATTCCAGACGCAAATGCCATTCTGTTCTCTGCCGCACCATGTGGAATCGAGATCAACAGTCTTTCAACCCTAGAGAAACTCATTGGATACACGTTTGTCAAGAAAATGCTTCTTCTGGAAGCAATGACACATGCCTCATATACAGGACAGATCGCTAGTTGCTCATACGAACGGCTGGAATTCCTCGGCGATGCAGTGCTGGATTATATCATTTCTAAACGACTTTTCGCACACAAACCGGAACTTTCGCATCAGACGATGCACTCAATCCGCGCATCCCTGGTAAATGCAGCATTCCTCGCATTCCGCATGTTCGACACTACGGTGTGCGAGGAAATGACAAACAAGCAAACTTTCGAGCCAGAAACCGTGCATAGAGCCCTGTGGCAGTTTCTCCGACATAACAATCCTCAGCTTCTAGTATCGCAGGCTAAGGCAAGAGCACAGCATCAAGAGGCAAGAGAACAGGTTGAAAGGGCGTTGAGACATGAGAGCAAGTTCCCGTGGCATATTTTTGCGCAGCTAGATGCACCAAAGTCTTTGTCAGATATTGTGGAGAGTGTTATTGGAGCAGTTTATATTGATAGTAAAGGTGATGTCGAAGCCTGTGAGTACTTTGTTAGAAGGTTGGGGATTTTGGAGAATTTGGATAGGATTTTGAGAGATGAAGTTGACTGTTTGCATCCGAAAGAACGGTTAGGTCATTTAGCTGTGGAGAAGAGTGTGCAGTATGTCAACGTCGATGAAAATGAGGATACAGAGGGGGAGGGAAACGCGGATTTGGAGAACAGGGGGCGGAGGTACAGATGCCAAGTAAAGATTGGTGGACAGGATGTTGGAGGCGTGGTGGAGGGATTAAAGAAGCTTAATGCGGAGACCATCGCGGCATGGAAGGCGGTGAGGATTATTGAAGGGGTGGATGATGTAGCGATGAGCACGTGTAGTGATGAGGAGTGGCATGATGCCGAGGACGGTGGGGGTGTGGCTTTGGAGGATGATTGGTAAATGGACAGGGGGGAAGTATGAGAGTCTTTGGTATAGTCTGAAATTTTGGAGTGTGTTTCTGGCTTCTTGGTAGTGAGATAATGATGAATTATGACCAAATGCTCTCATATAATCGAAGTATTAATTTCCTCACTACCCAAAGAATGAATGCAAAAGCCGAGCGATTTTCTAACCTACCTAGCCACCACCTCGCTTTAACCCCCCAACAGTATCCCCCTTCCTACGTCCTTGCTCACAGCTTCCTTACATACTGATCATCGAGATAATATCCTACTAGGACCAATGGACAATCCACCCTCTTCATCTTGCCTCGTCCGAAGCTAACTCCAATATCGTCTTTCGAGGGCCAATTCTTATCCTATCTGCTGTTAAGCCCAAGATTCTTGTTATTAATGGTCTTTAGTCCTGGCCAGTCTATTGTGACGCCTGGAGGTACGACAGGTCCGGGGGCCGTGATGTATGAAAGGATGGAGACAGTGGTGTTACGGTTGTAACTAGGGAGGAATACGGGGTCGGTGTTGTCGTCATCGTCCTCGCCAGAGTGGGAGTCGGCGCAGCCTTCGTAGTCTGGGTCTGGGTCTGAATCTGAATCGTAGGAATTAGTCCTGTTCTGAGTCTGGCCTCTGCATTCTGGTTGATGAGCGTCCCCCAGCCCCTCGTCGTTGACAGTATCCGTCCCCTGACATCTCTCTTACTACTGTCCTGTACAGGACTAGGATCAAAGGTTATTCCTTCCGCTATATCTCTCAAAGGGCGGCCTGTCCACTTGTCGCTTCCATGTTGTCCGCACGTGTGGGACTGCGTCGCAATCTTACATAAAAATGTCCCTAGATGACATGGTAGGAAGTGATTCGGATCCCTCGCTGCACGCGTAATAAGACAAGCATTCCCGATATCAGGTGGAGACTGTGGCTTAGCGGGAAGAAGTTGCTTAGGAGTCTGCTTAGGCGGCACCGGTATTGGCTGCGCTGGAGTAATCTCATGTGCTGTAAACGTAGGTCCATCACTACAACTCGCTGTAACCGTCGTCCAAATTGTATATATATCCGGACTGGCGTCCCACGACGTCTTGCGTATTCCCTTGCCGTGCTTTCCCCAAGGATTCTTCTTTAGCCATCCATCGGGTAATTGTGGGAAGGTTGTCGTATAAGTCAGTTTTGTGCACGTCCGCGTACAGGGATTGACCTTCACGCAACGACTTGGGGAAGTGCATCCTCGACAGTTCCATTGCGGGGCTTCGCAGTCTGAGGCCAAGTTGTTGCTTGGGATGCTCGGGGTTGATTGGAGTGGTGTGTGCTGCGTGTGCCATTCTGCGTTGGGTCGAGCGTAGACGGTTACGGGAGAGAGGGAGGTGCATTCGGATGGATTCGTGGGCGAGGCGTGGTGGTTGTGGAATTCATCTCCTTCTGAAGAGAAGTTGTCGAGCTTCGTATCCCTTGACTTAGAGGATGGCCGATTGTAAGTACGAAACGTCATATCGTCGTTGTTGTGATGCTTATCCCCTTTCTGTTTGTCAGAATCATGCTTCGATGACTCTTTGCTATTCCTAGTTGATGGGGGCACTTCATCCATATCGTGTGGAGATGAGTCTGGAGAATTGCTGTCGGTGGACAATGGTTTGACATCGCCCTCACCAGGGCCCTTGCTACTTTTATTAGATTGAACGCCGGGTTGAGGGGAATCTTGTCCGTAAAATCCGGGACCCCATTGTCTGTCGGTGGCATTGGTGCAATCCCTTGGCGTAGCACTAGTTTGATCGGGAACGGTTGACTTCTGGCTGCTGTCGTCGTCGTGCCATTGTGCGTTGTCATCACCTCCTAGGCGTGTAGTCGAGGATGAAGAATCTGAGTTCGAAGGTGGCGATGAGGATAGCGATGAATTATCGACGGCTAAACTCTTCCCAATCCCATTACACTCGACTATCTCAGTAGTCGCAGTAGCATCAGAAGCACCGAGCCTATCTGCGTAGACGACATCATCTCCAGGGTCAGGGGACACCGCGACTACGATCTCTTTTGTCCTGCAATCGTTGACACCCTTCAGATTCGCAACTAATAGACTAGGAAGCATAGAAAGAGCAGTCTGAACACTATTCGAGGCTTCCGAGTCCGAGGGGTCCTCGACATCCCTTTTCTTCTTCAATTCCTGAGCTCCAACAATATCAACAACTGCACAATGCATGTACATCGCTCTATTCCCAACTCTATTGGACCTAGATCCCGTCAGTCATCTTCTCAATCTAAAAACAATTTCACTCACCAGGTCCAACCCAGCAAACACCGTGCGCTCTCCGCGCTGTCCGGAATCTTAAAATTGTACTTTCCCCTCACGGGGCAGCCTCCGATAATCGATTTGAGGACTTGGAAATGTACGCCATTATCACAGGACAGGGCAATCTGACAGGACCCCCGTCCATGCGTTGCTCCACCTTTTAATTCCAGCTCATAAATCTCTCCGGCACAGTATGTCGCAACTGGCGTCAATGGAGTGTTCCATTGATACCCTTTGCATGAGAAGTCGCTCCCATCCTCGTGCAGAGGCTTGAGCATGTCGTAGTCTTTCAGTTCCTTGGTTCCCTTGCTATTGGGGTCTTGAAGTGGATATAGCTTTCTCACTTTTATCTGAGAGAATGCCCCGGAAATGCATAGTGAGATGATGCATAATGAATACAAGAGATGGGTACGTGCCATGGTGGAAGCCACAGAGAGATATGATACAAAGGGGGTGTGGAGATACGGGATTGAAAGTTTATACAAATGCGAGAACGAAGGCGTGTTGTCAGATGGTGTGCTTGCCAAATTCGATGGAGAGAACGCGATATTGGAAGGAGTGGTAGAGATGAAGAGACTGCATGCGAAAGTTCAAAATGAAAGACCATTGAGACATCATGCAAGACTAAAGAGACACAATGGCATAAAATGATCCACCCTTCGTTAGAATAATTCATCTTTCTCGAATAGCATGGGGATATTGTTCGATGTTGCGTCGCCAGATTCCTCAACCACAACATTAAGTGACTGCCGTTCCAGCAAAATTGGCCCGTTTAGGAAAAAGTTCGCGAAGCTTGTGGAATGAATACTGTTCCATTCGCATGTGTCCAAGAATAACCGTTAAACACGAGGCATCTAGTCCACCAAAAACTCTTCAATATCCTTATCATCTTCAGCCTCCGCTTCCTCCCTGAGTCTCTGCTCCTCCTTCGCCAGAGCATCCCTGATGAACTTCCGTTGCCGTACCCTAGCATTCCTCCCCCATTCTCCAGGCTTGGGTTCGTATCCCTCATCTTCCTCATCGCTGTCTTCAAGTCCCGGTATCTCGACCTTTCCTCTCAATTCGTTGGGATGAATCTCTCCGTGGTCTGCTGAGTCCTTCTCGTGTGCTTTCGTCTGCAGCTTCGCGCCGAGCTTGATGATGTAGGGCCTAAGGAGGCAGTATGCACCTATTATGATGACAAGTCGGATGTAGTCTTTCAGTCGCAGCTCTGCGAAGGCATTGGATGTGTTCCGCGTGAAGTTGTTGCCCCAGGTGGAAAGGAGCTCGGGGATGCGCTGTCGGTTGTTTGGAGCCGCCATTGCGCAAGAGTTGTTCCAAGTATTGTTAGAATTAAATGAGGGATGCGGAAGACGAGTGAAAGGCGTTCGAGCTCGTTTTGTATGTGTTGCGGGATTAAGAGATCTGGGATGCGGGTTTTTATTTTTTTTTTAAATTTTTTTCTACTTCCGGTCGCAAATGGATGGCAGCCGCTCAGTCCGGTCGAGAGTTACTAGACAATGGGATAAAGCTAGAAACACTCGATTTTTAGCGTTCAAACCCAGGCATATGTGGGAAAGTGAAAGTCAATGAATGTCTCCAACCGTCTCAAACATCACCACGCCAAGAAAAGCATGGGAACCCAATCGGTAGAACTTCGGCTAGACGCGCTGCGCGTCTTTGACATTCACTCCTCCGCTGGTTCAACTCTGACCGCAATTCTGTCTCTACGTCAAGAAAAATGGCGTCTAATGCAGCCGAAGAAAAAGAAGAAGTAGGTTAGTCCTTCCAACCTTCTCGCGCCATTACTAATATCTCTCCAGGGACTCAAGGCCGCCCTCTGGTACGCAATCGGCCAATACGTCGACGAAGAATGCCTCCAAAAGAACCTCAATGCAACGCCACAGTTCATCGGCGCATTGACGGAACTTGTGTATACCCAAATCCGTAGATACTATCTCATCCTCCATACAGTACATTGAGGATATCTAATGAAAATGGTGCAGTCAACACTTCCCGCGACTTGGAGATGTTCTCGAAGCACGCAGGCCGAAAGGTCATCAACATGGATGATGTGTTACTTCTTGGGAGGCGAAATGATGCGTTACTGGAGATTCTTGGGAAGAAGATGCAACATTTGAGGGCAGAAGAAGGAAGGACTGGAGTTGGAGAGGGGAAGGCGAGAGGACGGCCGCCTGGTAAAGGGACGAGCAGAGGCAAAGGCATGGCGAAGCAATAGAATGCTCTACCTGCTATAGATGGATTAAGGCGTTTTGGCGTCTCTGACACCTAGGTCCGTGAACAGGGATAGTTCGGTATGTTGATACGATACATTTGCAAGCTGATTTCCTTCAACATTGAAAACCGATCGGCAGTGTGTTTTAAGCAGTCACAGTATGAGGTACGAAAGCTTAGCTAACGGCTCTTGTTTTTAGGTGTGTTTTTAGGTTTATGTTCTTGCATAATATTGCTTATGACCCTTCCATCCAATGTGGTCAGCACTCCTTCAAAACCATCAGCAATTCCACTTCGTCTCCTGGTATAATGCATATTACACGTAAAAGAACAAGAAAGAATTTCGTCTGATTTCGAGTACTCAATTTGCAACCAATCTACTCCTTATTCCTATCCCATTTTCGACTTCAGTAATTGGTGGCTGGGGTGGCGTTGTAGGTGCCCGTGGGAGCGGTATGATAACCTCCGTGAAGCGGTTTGTTCGGGTTCTCGTAGCCAGCCGAGTGTGGAGCCATAGTCGAGCCTGTATAGGCAGTATCATGGGAAGGACGGGTATCGTGAACTCCGGGAGCAAGGGTGCCGGTGGCGGGAACAGCACCGACCATTTCGGGGTCACGGAGACCACCTCGGTTCTTGCGGCGGCGCTGCCAGAAGCGGACGCCGGTTCCACGAGTATAGTTGTTGGCAGGGCTTGGGCCAAACCGCTTCTCCTTCTTATGTTTACGGCCAAGCGCAAGTTGGACGAGAGCTGAAATGAGGAAAAGAATAGCCCCTAGGATGGATACAGCAAAACAGGCAGAGTTCAAACGACATGCGGTCCCGAGTGACGCAGCGTAGGTCACCTGATCGCCCTGGTTGTTGCTCCTAAAGCCCTGCTTGTCGTGCGAGTTTCCGCTGCCAAGTGGAGTATTAACATTACCGCTACAGCTGTGTGCGCCATTGCGGGTCAAGATAGCGAGCGCTACGAAAGCAGCGCAGAATAGAAGGTCGAAGACGATTCCCAGGAATGCGAAGAAGATCTTCCCGCCTAGACAGCATGTGAGCAGTACGGCGAAGATGGTGTATAAAACGGCGGCCCCGCTTATGCCCTCAACAGCCTTTGACCATGTGGAGATGGGAAGGTTTCGATCTGCGAGTACAGAAAGGAAGTAGCTGTAAATTCCCAGTATGATGCCAGCACAACAGAATTCGATGGCATAGAGGAAGGTCTGGAACAGCTTCAAAGCCGCTCCACCAAAAGCCATGTTGAGAGTGATCCAAAAAAAAGTTGAGAGGGAGATGATAGGCAACGAGGTGGAAAAGTAGATTGTTGGAGGAAAGCTGCTCTAGGATGTAATGACGATCTGTCTTTGTTGACGCCGCACAGGGAGGATTCTTAAAGTACCTGGGCCGATGACGCAGCCTTGCAATTGCTTCGGCGGAACAAGGAACGAGTGGCTTGTGCGCGCCTCTACGTCATTGCTCCGATGCTCGCTTAGCCTCCAACCAACAGCACCTGATCTTTTCACTGCGACCCTTGCTCGTCACTCTTCGAAGGCGATTTACACTGCAGCCAAGTATCGTTATTGTCACCCTTCCCGAATTTTCAATTGAGTTGCCTTCTCCGGCTACTGAATCGAGACGAGGAAGCTGTAAATCGTCATCGCAAAGCCACCCCCAAGTCTCAATCGGATGAGACGCTGTAGCCGCATCGTGCTTGAATCGAAAGGCCCGTTCTGGCTGGGTGCTGGAGATCGATCAGGGACAGCCGGAAGACCGAAGCTAACAGAATGTGGCTCGGCAGCACTCGACCCGACATGCTGCCCTAAACTCTTCTTAAACTTAGCCTGTCGGTAATCAAAGCTGATTCCCTCCAGATATCGAAGAATACGATGCGCCACACGCTAGCAGGGGTTGCGATCTTGTTCTCCACACCTTAGATAACAGGGTTTCTGACACTCTGCGAATCGAAACCCTTGACTTCGCCCACTTTTATAGTGCTGTCGAACTATCCAGTCTGAATTCCGATCCCCTTCAAAGCAAGCATTCCCTGGCCCAAACTTTCAGTAGGAGGCTGCAGCCGACACAAAAACAGTGGGAATCTTTCACCAGTAATGCACGTGACCGAAGCTAGTTGAATAGCATAATTCTCGGCCCTAAAGCGCCAGTGGACTCCAGAAGAGTACTGCTGCAACGCTAGCAGACAACACAGTACTAAAGGTATTGCACATCTTCTAACTCCCTCCCCCAACTTCTACCAGAATTTTAACTTGGTTATCCTTATCATGAATTAATGCCTTGAACCCCTTTTCTTCCACCTCTGTTAGTTGGATCTTTTGGGTGATCATTTCTTGAGGTTTCATCGACCCAGATGAGATGGCGTCCTGGGGCGGTTAGCAGAGGATAGGCTCCAACATGTCGTCCTCTACTCACAAGAACTTCTTGGAAGTCTCCAATTTGATATGTTGCTACACCCATGTATTTTCTTTCCTTGAACGTCAGATCGTTGGGAATGATACTGCACGCCTTCTCCCAGATGGCAATATTAACAATAGTTCCTCTGGCGCGAACCGCATGCACTGCCGTGTCTAATCCAGCCTGGACGCCCGCGCAGTCATATACTACATGGACGCCTTGCTTCTCACACAGTTCGCGACATCGCTTCACGACATCCTCCTTGGTAGGATCGAGCACGTAATGGGCACCGAATTTCTTCGCGAAATCCCGTCGTCGGCGGCTGACTTCGGATACAATGATTTTCTCCGCACCTTTGGCTTTTAGGGCAAGGATCACTGAAATACCAATCGGACCGCCGCCTAGGATCAACACGGCATCTCCTCTCTTGAAGGGACTAGCTTTAACGGCATGCCACCCAACTGCGAGGGGTTCGATCAGAGCTGGAATCTTTTAGTATGCTGGATTTCTGGCACCACCACTGACAGAAACAAACCTCCAATCTCCAGAGGAACATTGTCTGGTAGGCGATAAAGTGTCGAGGTGGGGACTACAACATGTTCCGACAACCCACCACCCCAGCCTGCCGGTGATTAGCTTTCGATTACATGGAATCCGCAAGTGTTGTTCCCTTACCGCTGAGGCCAACAAACCCATTGCTCCAGCAGCAGTTGTGTAGTCCTTCAAGACATGGGCCACAAGTTCCATCGTATATGATGGGCTGCACGCAAACTCGATCTCCGGGTTCATAATCGGTCACCCCCTCCCCGACTTCCTCAATTACTCCACTAAACTCATGTCCGAAAGTCAAGGGCACAGTCTCTCCAGTAATGGGATGTGGAGTCGTGGGACAAAGATTTGGTCCACCAAGATATTCGTGTAAATCTGCGCCCGATATTACCGAAAGAAGCTCCAATAATACGTGCTGGGTCACTAACCACTGCCACAAATTCCCACCCACGCAGGTCTAAGCTTCACTTGGCCTTTCCGAATTTTTGGCACAGGAATATCCTCATACCGCAAGTCATTCTTCCCGTGGAATCGAACAGCCTTCATCGATTCGCTGCTTGGTGGTGGAGGTTTGTACGCTTCTTGGGGAGCCATGATCGCAAGTTCACCCTGGAAAGATCGATCTTGATGAAATCTGCTCGGAACAAAATTTGGTGCACTTGATTTACAGAAGAATGGGAGTATAGGAATAAAGGAGTCTGGACTGGATTAAGGAGGGTGTTCCAAGGTTTTAAACACTTTCCGTCACGCCAATCGCACTGGCAGAGGAGACCTCCATCACGGCATTGGGGTCTCGCAAATTTCTCCGCGCCTCTCCACAAGTCTCGGCTTTGGGAGAACGCGCGTGGTCAAGATCATGTCTGCCATCTAACTCGGTCCCGGGATGCCCGATTCGGTAATTCCAGAGTCAATCTCCCCGCAACGAAAATCCCCTAGCAGCGGGGTACTTGGCTGGGGAAGAGTTAGCTCGCTGGAGTATTTCCTTCGTGGGTGTTCCGTTTGCCTCATGGCATAGAGATACGACGATACTCACGTGTTGTCAGAAAGCATCTTGAAGCCTTCGGTATCGGATGATAACCACCCCGTCGGCTCTAAACGCCAAGAGATGTCTATATCCCACAGGAGCAAGTTGGAAGTCCACAATCCCGCCCCTCACCTTCTCGTTTCGCACTCTTGAACACGAAGAGAAGAGCATGAGTGAGTCTATCAGGGTCAAGGAATTGTCAGCTTTTGAATGATAAATAGTTTTGAAAGGCAAGATGACCTGCCACCGACATCGGATCATGGTCGGAACATTTTGCTTGCAGGCGATGTCAAGCCGACGTAGGACCTTTATTTGGTAGGTGATCGGAAAGAAGAAAGCAACATGATTCGCGGAGAAATTCTTACCAATTTTTTATCTAAGCCAGTGACGGCATCGGCTCTGTCAAAAGAGGAGGCAAACGGTCGAGATTTCTCGTCGCCTTGCGACTAGGTGGCTGGAATCCTGATTCTAACTTCTTCAGATTGTGGAATGCTTCCGGAAGACACCTATCGTCATCTTTTAAGTACCCCGTCTAACTGCCTTGGATTTATCGAAACGTCACGATTTAGCACACACTGTGCCGCCCTGACACCCCAAGCTGCCGAGCCGATCGGGAAGCTAGAAACAAAACCCGCAACGCCCACCATCTGCGCCCAATCAGGCAAAATGCAGAAAGCTTGACATAGCCCGACAGCGGGGACAGACCCAATGTTTGTTGGCCCATGACCTCACTGGCGGGATTACATGGACCGATATTCATGGAAAGTGCAATTAGTTTCTGGGATTAAAGCACGAGCGTCTGCCCCTCAACACCTCGTTTCTGCCCCTCCTCTCTGATCAGTGAGGTCACGATTTCTGTTTCAAGAATTGGCCACACACATTCTCCACTTCTCTCAAATCTAAACCGCCTTTCGTTCGCAAAAATGCCTTATCCCGAGACGACTGACGCTTTCGTTGTCACTGATATCAAGAAGTGGAGCGATTTTAAGCGACAAGAAGTAAGTTCAAGCAGCCCCATCGCGAACACGAGGTCGCTAATCCCGGCCTGCTTAGGTCCCACTTAAGAAGTTTGAAGATGATGATGTGGATATTGCCGTAGACGCTTGTGGTGTTTGTGCATCTGATGTTCACACCATTACTGGCGGCTGGGGGGAGGAGATTCCACTCCCGCTTTGCGTAGGACATGAAATAATTGGCAGGGCTATTAAGATCGGACCCAAGGTCAAGGGAATTAAAGTTGGAGATCGAGTGGGTGTTGGTGCTCAGATTAGTGCCGATCTCACATGCGGCAATTGCAAGGCAAACAATGAGAACTACTGCCCAAACCAGATCGACACGTATGGAGCTTCATATCCTGACGGAACGATTTCTCAGGGTGGCTACTCGAGTCATGTGCGAGCGCACCAGTACTTCACATTCAAGATTCCGGATGCGCTGGACACTGCTCTTGCAGCACCTATGCTATGCGCTGGCTTAACATCATATAGCCCGCTCAAGAGATTAGGAGCTGGTCCCGGTAAGAAGGTGGCTATATTAGGACTGTGAGTAGCTTTGCTTTGAACTCTCCGCGGCAAAAGGGTTAACGTGATCTCTTAGAGGGGGGTTAGGCCACTTCGGTGTTCTCTTCTCCGTCGCTCTGGGCGCCGAAACATACGTTATCTCGCACTCTCCTAACAAGAGGGAAGATGCTCTCAAAATGGGTGCCAAAGACTTCATCGTCACCAAGGAGAAGAACTGGGCCGAGCCATGGAAATTCACTTTCGATTTTATCATCAACACCGCCGACGCAACAGATCGCTTCAATCTCCCAGACTACTTCTCTACACTGAAGGTCAACGGCACGTTCCATATGGTTGGCTTCCCAGATAAGCCACTTCCTACCATGATGGCTCAGGATTTCGCTCCGACTGGTTGCTATATTGGTGCTAGCCATATCGGCAACCGCCCAGAGATGGAGGAGATGTTGGACCTAGCTGCGAAGCAGAATATCAAGAGCTGGGTTGAGACAATTGACCTTAGTGAGAAGGGTTGCAAGGAGGCTGTAGAGAGGGTATACAAGAACGACAATGTGAAATTCAGGTTCACATTGGTCAATTACGACAAAGTTTTTGGCAAGAGGGCATAGATGGTTACCTGCCTCTTTGCACCGGTATTCGAATAGCCATGATTACTAGGGGAATGGTAATAGACAAAATGGGGAACTGGCCTTTGCAATTGATGTCTTGGTGACGGCTATTCACCAAATTTGTTTGCCTTCATGCAGACTTATCATAGTTGATATCGTTCGGTTATGTTAAAGGCTCTGCGATAAATTTGTAGGACCTTTTATTCGGTCTTGCATAACTAACAATCTCCCTCTGTTATCTTAAAGTAACGATTAAGCGGGTCTATATAATTGGAGTAGAACATGAATGAGTCAAAAACAGTTAGGCCAATTTCCCCCTCAAACCTAGAGCCAATTTCGCGGTCCATATTGGTACCGTTATTTTCAACTTGAAGCCGCAGGTTCTTTGCTGATTTTGTATCCCGGAGCTTAGCTCATTTCAGCAAAGGTTCGCTATAGGCTCATTAGGAGATCCCTTCCAGCCGATCCCTCTCAAGCGTGTTGCGTTTTATCAGCGCCCTACCTCTTTCGAACCTGCAACTCGCCCTCAAATTTTCAAGTAAATTAGGAAAGGCTTGCTATCTGCTGCAAGGTTGAACCATAGCTTACCCAGAAAAACTGGACAGGGATTGCAGTTTGCAACGTAACCCCAATGCGCGCACTATTGAGACTTTTTAGAATCGAAAGACGCCGAAAGTTGCTGGGGAGATTAGGAAGTTCCTAGAGTTACCACATTCCGAATAGAATCGCCGAGTCGGAACACTAGGCTCTCGGTCATTACTTCCGTTGGCCATGACGCGCTTCTTAACACTTCCTGAGCTAGATTCATCAACATAATGTCGCTACCTACACCAGTTGTCAGAAATCTATGGACTGCAGTGTCGTTGTTGGATAAATACCTCTTGCGCCTGCAATTGTTGTGGAGACTGGGAGGTATTCGGTTCTGTCCGTTACACGGGAATGGTATGGTACTTGACCGACTGCTTCATTGTTAGGAGTGGCTGAAAGCAATATACAAGGCTTACGAGCTTGGAATTATTAACTGGGGAGAAGCAAGTAGAGTGGCCATAGCTATCGATTGGTATCCTTTCCCTCGGGATGGAGTTTATACTGGGTCATCCCTATACCATGGCTTTCCTTTCCCCTGCGGTAGAAGCATGATTGCATTAGATGCAGTCTAGGAATCTGGATCCATAACATTCTCGCGAGCCCACTTGCGAAACACGTGCATCTCTGTAATCGCGTCTTCTTTTTGCTCCTGGGTAATTTTGCTGCCGAGCTTCCTGTTCGTTGTTAATTATCTGCGAAGAGTTTAAAGCTGTAAAGTTACAAAGCCACTTACCATTTGCTTTCCATGTAGGGAGTAACATAGGGGGGCCGATTAAATTTCTCTCAGTGATCTTTACGGAACTGATCGCATTCGTGGTACGAATCATATATTCCTTGATAGAATATTGTCTGTCCATACGATTAGCGTATCGGCATGAGATGCCGATCATGAAGGAGGCGTCACTCATCTAAAGTCTTCCCATTTGCTTCGGGAGGGGGATTCTTCTCCCATCTTTCTGACATGCTGAAGATGGCTTTCGATATGCCAAATGCTTCTAGAATTTTAAGAAACTCATCAACGATGGCTTGGTACTCCTCCGTGTGTGGGCTTGGAGACCAGAAGTCGGTGTTATATAAGAGGGTTCTCGGATACTTCTGAACAATTTCGCTAGAGCACTCCCTAATCCTATGCTCACAGAAGTGCATCTTGGGCTCAAAAACCTCCGTCACATCTTTGATGACAGGCGCAAAACTGTGCTTTGACATGTCTTGTAAATATTCGACAGACCTAGCTAGAAGGCCTATCGTATCAAATTGACTACGTGGGACCTGTTAGGTAACTGACCATGCGAATCTCAAAATTGCTTACGGGCAATTAGGCAACATTCCGCCAAAAGGTGCAGCCTAATCAGTTGATGTCCGCATTGCCCACGCCCCATTGTACGCAGCAGGGGCACGGGATGCTTCCGGTCGTACCCGTCCAAATGGAGATATCTAGCTACGGATATCCAACGATGCAAGTTGTGCCACCGGTTATGCTTCCGAGAGGCTGCTGGTAACCATTTGTGCGAGGCGTCCACGAGCATGGAAAATCAACCCATTGGAGAGGAGGATCTTCTGCGGAGGCAAAAGCTCCGAGTTTCGTCTTTCCAACAATCACAGCACCTCGCTCAATAAGTGTCTGCACATATGCTGCACTTTCTTCGTCTGGTCCATGTTTCCAGAAACGATCTGTTTTGATGCGACGTCCGCACTCCTCTCAGCCTGATGTTGTCTTTGATGGCAACCCGGATACCAGCTAATGGCTTTTCACGAGTTGGTCTGAAGTATAACCGACTTGGAACAGCTACATTTTTAGCAAGGCCGTCTTCGGATAGAGACCTTAGAATAGTAAACCGAACCCCTTTAGAACTGCCCCACAGATCAGGGATCACAGGCAGTTGGAATGAGTCTAGGAAGTCAGGGTAGAGTCTCCAAGCTTGAAGAATACCGGACTTCAAGAAGTATGGTCCTTCAGCGACGCCAGAATCCTCGATAATGATGATGTTCTTCACAGTCCACTCAACATCGCAAGATCTAGCAGCATCCCGGAGCACCTCACGCAGCCTTGAAGTATTAAAGTTGGCCGGGACAGTTTGATTAACATTCAGGAGCACCCAAGGGGAGAGAAAGCGAAACGAAAAGACACCGTCTGATGCCTCAAACCTCTCCACGACGTTGGAGAAACAATGTTCAAGGCTTGATTCCCCATCATAATGTAGAGCCGTAACAGGTGTTAGTTCTGCGGGGCCGACTCCATTGTCGGCCGAGCGGATCTGAAGCTTGTTAATTCGGTGACAAGCGATAGCCAGATTTTACTAGAATCTCACGCGACCCAGAGCGTTCAACGCCTTCAAGCAGGTAGCCACGTAGCAGGCTGCCTCCAAAAGAGGGAAAACGGTTTCCATGGTGCTCTTATCAGCTGACAGAGTGGTCTACAACACTTCCAAGTACTGGGCTTGGAAGAGGGGCGTCGCATAGTCGCACGACGGAAGGCAGACATCTCGATAAGAAGGTATTCAATAAGGCAATATGTAGGGCTGAAATATAATCTGATTAGCCCTCACAGTTTTAAGACAGGGGTGGAGAGTTGTGTGCTGCGAAGATATCCTGCCATTCTGAGTGGCTAAAACTGAACACGCTGCATTGGCGAAAAACATCTACTTATCCTTAAAGATTATAAAGTTATTCTCTTCTGCGCAGAATTTCAGTACATGTTGTCTGGAAAGGGTTCAATAAAAGCGACCAAAAGTGAAGACGGGAAGACGCTCTGTTGACTAGAGTATATATGATATATAGATAGTTACCTTCTTTCTAAGCTTAGAATGTTTGTAAGAAGAGACGACTAGGAGATGTCGGTGGCCTAAAGGGCAGGTGTCCGACCAGTTACCCAGAATTAAAAAAAAAAAAAAAAAAAAACCAGGAGCGACGCGGTATGCAGCCTGGTGCGGAGAAACTGCGTCCTCTTCCGCCTCACTTTGCGGGCCATGCAATCCTTTTAGTAAGACCTTCTAGTGACGATATGGTGCCCAAAGCCATTCTCAGCCAATAAGAGGCTAGATTGGTCCGCGAATACGGCATCAAAACATGAGGGAACAGCACGTCGAAACGAATCATAAAGGTTTTGTTTGTTTGACAGCTCTCAGCTGACAGCCGTGTGACTAGCAGTGCCTAGCCAATGCCAATAAGGACAAGGTGAACGTGACACTTTGTTCTGCAACCCCACAGGGATAGAAAAGCAAATTGAAGACAAAAGTCTTTTATCTTGCATGAGGAACGCCCCCAATCAAGTGCGAAAATTTTTGCGTCGTGACCGGGAGGCTCTCAAGAGAGCAAAGACGCCTTGAAGCTAGCTATAAACAGCTCACATCAGATGTGTACATGGCAAGGAAATTCGGTTCCACTTCTCAACCTTGAGGTGTCCAATGGTGGGATGTCACACCGAGCTGCAATACTTAGCTCGTTTGGAGCTATATGAAACGGAGAAGCCTTTCCTTGCCAATTTTAAGGTCTCGAATGGAGCGAGAAGCACGAATCATATTTTCGAACCAAAGCCGGTGTTTGTGGAGGACGGCCACGGCCAGCCCTTCAGTCTAGACGTAAATGGATTTGCTTTTATGAAGCATGAAACCAACCTTCAACCAGAGGACTTTTCCGACGCGGACAGGGTGAGATCGGTGTACGTAGATGAGATTAACCAGTTCGTTCGCCAGAAATTTCCCAAATACACAGATCTTGTCTTTCTAGACTTTGAGGTAGGACACCTAGAGGAAATTCGGCAAAGAGGAGTCCATATTCATGAACGTCTAGGTAAGAAGGCGAGATGTAAGCTTCCTAATGGACAAATTAAACAAGTATCCACACGCCCAACCACTACGCGCCGCCCATGTTGATATGACCACGGAGGGGGCGCGCCTGAAGATAAATTTGTTGCCTGAAGAGCAAATAGCGGTGCTCGAAGGAAAGGACTTCGAGGTGGGACGTACGTTGACTCTTAAATCCAACGAAGAAGCCCAGAAGCACTCACGGTGTGAAAAGCATATAGCGACTGCTTAGAGGGCCAACTACGGACTGGCCTCTTGCTGTCTTAGATTATCAGTCTTTATACAGTGGCAGAGACACAGCTTGCAACGACAACATCTTTGTAGATGCACCGTCTGAGAACTTTTTGCTACACTACAACGAGCATCATCGATGGGTATATCTGAAGGACCAGAAGCCTGATGAGATTTATATCTTCTGAAATGCTTCTTCGCATGACCCTCCACGTACGTAACTCTTATAAATCATTTTTCCTTTTTAACGCGAACTAAGTCCCATTTTCTTTCCATTGCGCGTTCAATACCGGTGCTGGAGGCGTGGACTTGGCCCGAGAGAGTATTGAGTTTCGAATCGCTCTTTTCACACATTGGTCAGCGCAGTCCTCCGAGCGGGAAAAGAACGTCGAAATCCATAGCGAAGAGGAGGAATCCCGATGTGTGGCTGAAAGGCTTTGGAGGTAGCCCAGAACGATAAAATGGTGAGTGGTACAGCTGTAGCGAAGTATGTCCAAATTCCCGGGTACCCCGTCAATTCTTTGACATTCATACCGAAGAGACTTGCTACGAATTGTGCTGGTATGAAAAATAATCCAAGTGCTGTGAGCTGATGCACGCGTTCCGATTGTGCAATTGACTTCTGTGATTCAAGAACCCCAGTGGTGCTCACTACTATCCCGCTACCAACCTCACATCTTTTCATTAGCGTAGTGCCGCGGGAAAGTAAATATTCGTAATCCACTTGCAAGGCAGTTCGTAACTCATTCATTCGAGGGGAAGCGTCTGGTCCTAAGATCCAGCCACGGGTTTTAACGACTTCGAGGTTGGTGTTTAGAAAGCCCGTGAATCGATCGATGAGGCTAATGTTGAACTGGAGTCGCTTAAGACTCTCCACAGATTGCTCCGTGGGAAAACTGTGGCATCTTTCTATATCTTGTTCCATTACATTGAGTACCTCTGCCAAAGATAATGAAGCCGCCTGGAGGAGACGTAATAGAAGGTAAAGGGGGTCGAGGCGAAGCAGGCTAACTTCTGGCGCTAGAACTCTCATCATGTCAATGATTGGATGGAAAGTTTGTGGGGCGGTGCCAAACTGGATCTCTGAGAGCCGTTCTGAGGTCCTCCGATCGAACGCGGGGGCATTATAATCGACTGCTGGAATGATTTAGTATCCATCCTCTCCTTCTTTGTCTGCAGCCTGCCACGGGAATCGCCGCTCGTGCTCCAAGGCTCTGCCTTGGTGTAAGAGGAATATGACTGCACTTCATTAGATCAAGAGGATGAAGCTACTCGCAGAGACTTGCCGTTCCAAGGTAGTTGAGTCCCCATGCCATTTTTTGAGGTGCAAAAAGAAATCATTTGTTCGAAACTGAAGAACTCAGTATTGTGAGCATGGGTTTTCCTGTACCTCGTTTCACCAAAGCGCTTCTGCTCAAAAAGGCGTTGCTGGTAGGCATGGATTGCCTGATCAACAATAGCCCGCCTCTTGAGAAGTTTTTCCTCTGTATTGATCCGCACCTTAGTGGTAGTGAAACGCCCGAGGCTGACCATGTGAATATGTACAATGTTCTGACGACGGGTAGGAACGGTGGGTAGAGTGTGCCATCTGGATCCGTAGGATTGACATTGCTGAGGGCCGAGATGGCCGATAAACAACTCTGGTCGCACATCATATCGATTGGCGAGGGCGGCGAGACACCCCGGAGAAGGGAACCCTTCAAGGATGCACACCTTAGGATCATTGTTGGGACTTCCGAAGCGCACTGGGCAAATAGCTGAAGTGATGTCTGAACCTTTTCCATTCAGAGGAGTCAATTCCACGCATTTGACATCTTGAAACCCAGATCGTCCACTGCCACGAAGGGAATTTTCGAGCTGATTGTAATACGAGGCTGAACTAGAAAGGATTCCAAACTTCTGCTTTAGATATTGGCAGTACTGCTGTAACTCAGACGCATCGGACTCTTGGCTACCAAGGTTTCGCAGCTCGTGATCTTCATTCAAAGGGAGCTTGGAGGTAGCCATGTGCTCGCGAATCTTGAATAATATGCTTTTGGGCCTGAGCGAGGGGGATTATAAAGAGATGCAAGATAAGCAGGCTCCAAAGTCTCATTTTCTGCGTACAAGCAGGAGGAGGACAAGTGGATAGGGGACCACGAGGTTGCGAGGCAATGGCAAGAATGCCTCGCGCCCGCGCAAGAAAGTAAAGCCACAAATCACACAATTACACGACATGTGAGGAGGACAAAGTACCCTCTATGCGCTGTACTACTTCACCTCGACCAAAACCTTACCAATTTGTCGAAGTCTTGCTCGTTAGGAGAAGTTCTCCAAGCATCACCCAAAATTTCACGGCGCAGCTCTTCAACTTCGTTCATATACTTCCGACCCTCTTACAGATCACCCAGATCTTGTTGAATACTGCCCAGCTTGTAAAGGGTTCGAGAAATTTCGTTCTTGCAGAAGAAACTCTTCTTATAGATCTTGATTGCATTCTCTAGTAGGTGACTTTCCGTCGTCAGTGCCTGCAGCGCTAAAAGGTCTTTCTGCTTACATCACGTCTGCTGAGTCCCCTAGTTGGTGCTCTTTCCAAGCTACCTTATAGTAAATGTCGGCTGTCCTGTGGTGGTACTCTCCACAGGTTTGCTTGAACATTCCTAAGGTGCGCACGTGGATGTCATACGCCTCATCAAGTTTCCCTTGTTCGAACCAGACATCTCCAAGAAGATTCATCGCGCAACAAGTGGTTGAGATGATTTAGCGTGAAATAGAATGTGAACGAATGTACCGAACGTACAATGTGGTCCTGATCTTGAACTTGCTATACTTGTTAGCCTAATATTCTATAACTTCTTCGGCAACTTCTATCGCCTTTTCAAATTTGCCTCGATACCGCAGATAAAGGCCCAGGCCAAGCTGAATAGTGACAGGGGTTTCAGGTAGATCCTTCTCCTTCCAAATATCGAGAGCTCTCCGGTAGTAGGGTTCGGCTTCTTCAGATCTATTGAGGCTTTGTAGGCCTTGGCCTACTGACGCTACGCCGCCTGCATGTCTAACGTCTGGTCTTGTTATGAGACCTTTCTGACATGCGGATGCAAAGCAGCTTGCGGAGCTTCTGTAGTTGCACAGAGCAGACTCTGGTTGGTTCGTCTCCGAGTCGAGTGATGCCTTCAAGGCGTATATATCGGAAAGCAAAGAATCCAAATTGTCTTCTGGGTGAGCAAGGCAACATTCTTCTGCCACGCCCGCCATCCGAAATGCATCCTGAAACGCCCCTTGCTCGTACAAAAGCCTGAATACAACATTAGTGTAGCGCTATTCTTATTATAATTGTACGTACCAGCCTGCACTGAAGAGTAGCCGCGCAAAGTACGAGTCAGCTTGTAGTGGTAGATGAAAGGATTCATCGGATCTTGAGGCTAAGAAGTAGCGATTGAGGGACACCACATGGGCCAATTGTTCGTGCACATTCGGCCAGAGTGCTAAGTTCCATCTGTCGTGTACTTCTCGATCAGGAAGCGCAACAATTAAAAGGTACACGGCAGCCTGGAATGCGTTTCGTCTTTCTGCGGTTGACATGCGAAAATGGCAATTATCCTTCACCAATCGATGCATCCAGATCTGGCGTGTTTCTTTGTTTCGAGATACCAAAGAACTCCGCGTCACCAAAGTACGGCACATATTGAAACTTTTCGTGCCCGAGAGGAACTGGAGAACAGGAAGATCTGCTTTTTGTGCCCCCTCAGCTAACAGACCCTCTTGTATTTTGTCCGTGTCGAGGAAAGTGAGAAGAAAAAGGAAATCCTTGCCCTTGTTTCTAGTTTTCCGAATTCCAGTTCCCACGCGGTTGCCAAGGTGTACTTATACCGTAAAGCTGCGTTATCAATACTATGAACATCGGCATCCTGGACCAAATCATTGTTGCTGTAAGTGTTGAGGAAATCCTCAGCAGATAGTGAATCGTTCCGGATAAACCTTGCAGCAGCGAGGATACCAAGCGGGAGATAATCAACTTGTCTTACGACGTTTTCAAGGTCTTTATAATCTTCATTTTCAGAATCGGGAATGGGTTTCTTGAGAAGCTCTACGGAGCTCTCCTTGTCGAGGACATTGAGAAACTCATTATCTTGTGCGTATGTCCTCATTATCTTGTGCGTATGTCCTCATTAGCTCCCAGTTCTTGCTAGTGACTAGAACGGCCCCGGCTGAACCACTGGGCCAGAAGTCTTGGAGAACCTTTCTCAGCTCGGGTGTATCTGGTAGGTCAAGATTGTCGAAGACGACAAGCCAGTGATTCCGGGTGCTCTTGTACCAGCTCAAGAGCAAATCCCGCGGAAAGTCTAGGTCCTTCCCGAAGACTTTAACCAATCCCAACTCTTTCGCATACTCAGCGAAATCTTGAGCCAGTTTCGTTCTATCTTCTGCGTGGCCCATAAAATGGATTTAAAGACCCCTAAACTCTCGAAAATGAACTGCAAATCGGTTTGTGTCTTGCCCATACCTCCGAGCCCATGCAAGAGGAAGCTTCTTTGGGGTAATTCATCGCTAGGGTTAAAACTGTTTTCATCTTAGCAATGACATCGCGTCGGCCAACAAACAAGGGATTCGGTTGATAAGGTCGAAGTAGGTGACACGGTAGGTTCGCGGATGGCTCTTCATGATCTCCAGAGAGCAGTGTGTAGCTAGTAGATTGTCGGACAGAATTATGAGATGTTGAGTGCTCTACCAGACTTCTAGGGGTCGATACCGTCATGCTTGGGGAAGAGTTGCTTGATGTAGGTCTGACAGAAGACTGATTCGGCGTCGATAGGCGTATTGTCGGGCAGGCTTGGGAGCTAAGAAGAGAAACCTCCTCGCATTTCTGACATAGTTCATCTAGCTGCAATATGAGAGGATCAAAAGCTGACTCTGCTCGGGCGGGGAAGTCCATCATTTGTAGATGCGTGCACTGAAGCCGGATTGAAGTTGTCCGTTGTCCCACCAATGCAACTAGCTCTTCAGGCACAACTACCACTGATTTGTTTCCGACGTGTTTCAGTTTGGTTTTTGATATCTTCGTCGGTTGTTGCTCACAGAAGCTGAGGACATCGAAGGGATAGTTGAATTGTTGGAACGTAGTGTTAATGGACCTGACGATCGTGAGACTCTCTGGGTGTTGTAGGCACTCGGTGATTGGGAAACCCCTTTTATTCTCAACCCCTAACTCTGTTATAACACAATGAAGGATACTGAAATCGAAGCGTGGGTGGTCTGGAGTGTGGATAGATCCTAGAAATACAATCGTGGCCGTATGGTCATAGACTTCTCGTAAGACGGATTCCTTTGACGTTCGCGAGATGTTGAGACACGTCGTGGTGTTAGATGTCTTTATTATTTGGAGGGGAGAGTGCAAACCTCTTTCAAAACTAGGCTCCCCAGCCCTCGACATACAAAAAGCAACGGACGTTTCCAAAGACGGTGATCGGCTCCGTGTATAAGCGCATACAATAGTTCACTCCCACTGTCTACGACATCATGCCAAGGACGCTGGAAATCATTTCTGGGTGGCAGGTCTAACTGGTAGTGGAAAGATAGTATTCGACCTTGGGGATAACGAGGTACAAGAACACGCTGAAGCCAGCCATCGTTTACCGGTTAGCTTGCGCGTGACCGAAGTCCGTGAATCGACACAAGACTTAGTGAGCTCGTTAATATCCTGAACGTATGCTTCACACTCCGAAAGACTCACTCAAAAAGAAAGCCTTCCCTAGGTTGGGATCTCGTGAGAGTATGCAATCCCATAATGTTGGCTACACTGTTGTGCACCTGATCATATGAACTTATAAGACAGGGAAATATCCTCGCAATGACGGTAACATTTATTTCTATGCGGCCAATGAAGCTAGGGATCGTCATGATGCCATAGGTGTAACATCTCGCCCGATATCTATATACCCCAAAACAAAAAAAGAGAGGAGTCATGTTCTAGGTCTTCCAATCAAGATCCAGACAATGTGCAGATTGTTTGGTCAGTGAAGACACGCAGGAAGGCTCGCCATATAGCAAGAGATAAGAAAAGGCTTCTCGCTGCCCTCTGCCGACGTGCCACGAGCCTGTGGCACCGACGAAGCGGGGTCGACCTGAGCCTCATTCCATGAGTACTAAAGATCGATTGGTTACCTTGGTGTAAGCCTAGACAGCCCGCTGTCTGACTGCAGTACCCAATCTCAACAGCTTGCACTTCAGGGCTCAAGTTAGCGAACCTTCCTCGAATTCTTTTGATAGTGCTTAGTGATGACAGGATGCCCACCCTTAATAGTGAAGCAAACAAGGCTGAAAATTTGGCCCAGCCTTGGAAGGAATGGTACGAGCCAGTGCCAAAAGACTACTAGAAGAAGAAGACTGGGGTATGGTCTGGTCCGATAATCTCCGAAATGTTGCTAGCAGAGTACCTCCTGTTACAACCACCAGGCCTGGGCCTCGATAAGGTGTCCCCAGAGAGGATTGCTGAGCCAATTTAGCAAGGGAGGTGGGTGCTTCCAGCTTCACGTCTAGTCGTTGAGCTCTGACGACGTCGCTGCAGCTTTGCATTGACAATCGACTAACTCTATTCGAAGGAGGAAGTGCATTGAGACCTTTTCTGATTAGATTGAGGCTAGCTATTACTGTGGGAGAACCTACTTTCGTATTGTGTAACACTTTTCATGCGACGCGTGATCCCTTTAAATCGCTCTGCGGATGAGTTAATGTAGCGTTGGAGCTGCAATGAAGCTTCGTGAAGCAGAAAGATGATATTACCATAGTTGAAAGTGCACAAACTCAATGTGGCGTTATGTTACTCAGAAGAATTGTATGAACAGTTGGAGCCTACGACGTGGTGGTACGGACGTGACATCTCACTCTGCAGGTAGGACGTTCACGTCAGGGTGCACGGACCATTGTGTATCGCGGATCGCGTCCCGCAGAGTCGCGACCTTGAGAAGGATTTCCAGCACAGTTCTCTCCAACTCTCTTCAACGCCGTTCCTATTTGCTATCTATGTGCACAGCTCTCGCTCTCTTTAATAAAATGCCAACCATCCCCCTCCACCTCACTAAACCCACCTCAACCTCACATCCTCCCGAAAACCCTCTCCCTCCGCTTCTCCATACGCCAACCGGCCTCGCAATTCTCGAACTCCAAGGAACAATCCACTTCCCCATGCCCATTCCCGAATCCTCCGCCTCCTCCTCAACCCAAGTCGGAAAACTAGTCTTCCCGCTCTATAAATCTGATGCTCTTGACCCGAACGATTTGAAATGGATGAAACGGGTGTATTTTTATATCGGGAAGAATCAGCGGTTGACGGGGGAGGTAAGGAAGTTGGGAAAGCCTTTTGCGGTTATTAAGAAGAGGGAGAAGAGGGAGAATGGGAAGGACAAGGTAGGGGACGATGTCGAAATGGGTGGGGCGGAAGAGGGGATTCAGGAAGATGGGATTCAGGAAGAATTGGAGATTGTGCAGGTGGTGCGGTATAAGATTGTGTTTTCTACGAGGCCGGAGCCTGTCGGTGGGGAAGAAGTGTGAGGAGTAGCTATGATCGGTGATTGTAAGATTCAGCGAAGCGTGAAGAGTGACTTCAGTGCCATGCTAGGGACGCGTGGATTGCGGACGAACGAGGTATGAGTCATGAATCTCCTATTTTATCGTGGCTAATCTTCTAACAAGGAATCACAGAATGACACCCCTTGAGAGCAACTAGCTAGAACGCACAAGAGATACTCTCCCGGGCGTAATACTCCAATTGTCTCTAAAAGGATAGAGGCGCAATAGCTTCAAAGCAACTCCCGGATCGCAAGATCCAACAACCCGGCTTTGCATTCAAACCCCCAGAATTAGAACGCATCGAACAAGTTCAATGTCCTCCATAGACCTTTGTGGTCAAGCGGCATCACGAATCTCGGCGACCCATACTCCGTTACATACAAACACATCCCTCACCCCTGCCGCCTTCTATTAACCCCACAATATCGATATGCTCAAGCTTCAACATTTAATCTCCACAACCACTCTTGTTCTAAATAAGAGTGTTCCGACCGTCTCTCTTGGCTGCCATTCGTTGTTTTCCTATATTCGCTTGTCGTTCCTGGCAATTTAATTTAGCCACGACCCTGACGGTTCACGGTCCGACGGTTTAAATACACATTGCCTGCACGCCTGCATCCCTTAAACGTAAACATCACATGAGAGGAATTTAGAAAAAAAGTCTACGGCTGGAGAATGGAAAATACAGGGTGTTTATATACGGTCGTAGCACCTGCACCCCGGATTTTCGTGGTGTGACTGATTCTCTCCCTCTCCTGCTCTGATATTCCAATTTTTTCTATTTGGTTGTTGACGTGGTAAAAATTCGGAAAATCTGCAACAAGATGAGGTCTTTTGAAACGGTTTTGGTGGCCTTTTTGGCGGGAACTGCGAATGCGGTTTTGAAGGATTGGCAACAATGTATTTTCCCATCCAACATACCTCCATCTTGATCGTTGACCGTTTTACCAGGCGGCGGAACGACGTATTCTGGTGACACCGCTTGCGCCAACGGATCCGGCTGTGTAGTTATCAAGTAAGTCCCCCTCTCTCTCAAAATCTCATATTTTCGATTTTTATTTATCTGATATTCTCTCTCAAGTGAATACTACTCCCAATGCCAACCCGGCGCAGCCCCCGCCCAACCTCCGGCCGCGACCACTCTCAAGACTTCTGCCGCCGTCCTAACAGGCGCAAACCCCGCCGCAACTGGGACACCCGCTGGCAGCGGCCCCGGCACGGAACTCCAAACTGGCTACTACTGGATCCGGGCAGTTGCGTCCCCCAACTTCCACAAATATATGCAGAGTAAGCCACTGTACGCGACTGGCCCCGCTGTACTAGGCGATTACACTACCGCAGGCCAATTCCAGGTCGTGGATGGACAGCTCGTACAGTTAGTTTCGGGCCCGGGAGAGAAGCCGGAGAAGTTGCTTTATGGGATTGTTAGCCAGGAGAGGTATATTAATAATAGTACGTCTGCACCCCCTACACCCACCCTCCCGCTCCCATTGCCACAACCCTCCCTCTAAAACCCCACCAAATTCTGCACCTACAACGCACTTACCTGGGCGCCTACAGACTCCCTAAGCGTAACTTGGTCCACCGAGAAAAATGGCTACGGCAAATTCGCCTTCAACGGCGATGGCTTGACGTGGAACGTTGCAGGCGTCACGCGTCCCAATGCTGCGGCTTGGTATGTGTGTACTGGACAATTGATGTATATTAATTTAGGCAATTATTTGTACCAGACGCCGAGTGGATGTGCAGACCAGACGATTCATTATTATAATGATAAGAAGGCGAATAATTGAGTAAAAGGAGGTTGGTGGATGGGGTTACAAAGGGGGGCAGATATTGTATATAACGGTAGAGCAATTTGTTGTTATACCTTACTGAGTGAACAAGCGAATTAGTGCGTGAATGGGGGAGGGAGTGAATAAGTAAGTAAATAGGTGAGGAAGTAAATAAGTGAGTGGATGAGTAAATGAAGTGAACGAATAGGTAAATAAGCGAGGAGGTGAGTAGAGAGGAAGCTTTAGTATGTTGCATTATTAGATCAAAACAAAACTATGCTACCCTAGACTTGGGTCTCAAGCGTGTGAAGAGAAACTCAGAACAAGGTATTAAACGCAAAATTTCCTATATGTAAGCCGCTCGATGTTATGTATTCAATCATTCCACCAACTGCTCTAGTTGATCTCCCTCACATGGATATATTTCCTCCAATGCCATGCCATGTCAGGTATCTCTTCTCCAGCTTCTCTCGTCTTCCCGCTCTCAATCCTAATGTCCAGATCCAATCTCATAAGTCCCCCTATTATGTTGCCCATACGCATTCCCATACCCATACCCTTGACCATGAGGCGGCAACTCATGTCTCTGATTCCCATCCAACTCCTGCCCTACCACGCCTTGCTGGTGATATAACTCGTGTCTCTGCGTCTGATTCCCATCCAACTCCTGCCCTCCCGCCGCATGCTGAGGATATTGCCACGGTCCTTGCGCACTCTGCTGATAATGTGGTTGTGACTGCGGCTGACCATCCAACTCCATCCCCCGTGTGCTCACTGTATTCGTGACCTGCCCGTCATTAACAACCTCATGCCGCGGCGGTGGGACTGAGCCGTGAAGTTCTAGTTGCCGTTGCGTGGTAGGAGTCTGTGCTGGTGGAGGAGGAGTGGGGCTGGAGAACTCATCCTTGGACCTAGGGACCTCCTTCCTCACCACCCCAACCAGCGGTGGTGCTTTCTCATCAATGGGGCTGACATCCGGAGCAAGAATACCCTGCTGTTGCCCCTGCTGCGGAATAATCAATGGCGCTGGGGCCGCGAACTGCGGTGGACTAAACGGCGGGGTGTTTTGGTACGGCGTTGGCGCCATTGGGGGTTGGAATTGCGGGTTTTGTGACGGTGGTTGCGGGTAGAATGTTGGTTTTGGGCGGCGTCGTCGGCAAAGGAGAATGATGATCAGTGCGACAAGGAGGGCGCAGGCGGTTACACCGATGCTAATGCCTGTTTTGGCGGCGGTGCTGAGAAGGGAAGAGGAAGTGGAGGAGGATGGTGCTAGGGGAGGGGGTTAGTGGGCTGGTTGAAGGGGAGGATCTTGAGGTTGGATACCAAATGGTTGGAGAGGGAGAGAGGAAGTGGAGGGAGAGAGTGGGGAGTCTGGGGCATGTCAGGAAGTGATGTTGGGGTAGGAGAAGAGACAATTTGGCCATGGGAGAGAAGAGAGCTATTTGATGCGCAATTCAATTGAGCCAGAGGCAAGAATACACACATACCAGAGGTACTTGTTGGACCCCCAAACGTCTGCCTCGATCCTGGATTCGTCGTTGTAGCCGCCTGAGTCGTCGGCATTGCACCACTCGCCGTAGTAATTGCTTCAATAGTGCTCGGCAAGGTCATACCCGCTGGAGAAAATCCTTTATCATCACAATACAGGACCTGGATGGCGGAGATTGTTGACATGTCCGTCATCGTATTCATGTTGGCAAAAGTACATCGAGTAGATGCACACCGCGTCATCGAGCTTATTCGAAGGTCTAGATTGTTTTTGTTGCACCAGCAGCGCGCTTGGTCGCACCCATTGTACCCTACAACTCACCATTAGTAAGTGGATACAACAACTGCAGGAAAAGAGTCCTGTACCGAGTTCGTCGTTGCAGTTCCGCATGCATGGCGCCATGCTCGAATACCCCGGGTACGACTTGAAAGGCGTGTATACACCATCTAGACTCGACATCTTGAAAGAACGTGCTTGGGATTCCTACAAAATGAAGTGGAGGTCTGTTGCACGTATGTAAAGCGGAGGAATCTCCACCGTGGACCAAACTCTGCCAGCAAAAAGGTACGAAACCCGAAGCTCGTGCTTTCAAGTGGGGCACCCTGCAGATATAAGCTTGCTACTCTTCCGGCCAAGCGGTCTAGAGGGATCTGTTGCGGGTTCTTTGAATCTCTCACACATTGAGGAAATGACCAGGATGTCGTGATACATGATAGGGCGCTGGATGGGATGCAATCAGGATCTGAGGCCAAAAATAACTGTTTCTTGGTAGATGAAGATGGGGTGCGTCCTTGGCGGAAGAAGAGATTGGCAATGGCGTTTTCATAGTTCTCCTTTTTGGGAATCGCTCCCAGCATGGTGACACTCGAGGGGACTACGAAATAGTTTTCCATGTTGATTATGAAGTTGGAGACAAGGAATTACGGAATTGCGAATATCTGGAACATCTTCTCAAACAGCCTCGCCCTCAAAGAATGCCATGAGAAGCCACGAGTGGAACAACCAGAGAGGAATTCCTCAACGTTAATGCCAAGCATCGCCTTCCCGCCTCTCAGCTGCTTTGGCTCGTATCCAGCCTCATGAAAGCTTATCCATTCTCGGCATGCCGATGTCTTTTCGGGATAATTTCAGCCACAGTGGGGTCCATTGGCCCAGTCATCGTACTGTTCACCCGAACGAAAACGATGAATGCGATACAGCCAATGGCCGGTCAATATCAAAATTGATCGACAGAGACACAGGGGTAAGGTGTTGAAACTGCCAAGAGGTGAAGTGGTTGAGGCGAGCGGGACGTTGGGGGCCGAGATGGGCATTGTAAACTTGCCTTCCATGCCTGAAATAGGTCGGTGGAAATTATTCTTGGTATTGCCTGTTGAAATCCCAAGTCAGTCCAGACGAGAGTGCCTCGTGTGAGAATAAGGAAGAAATAATGATTAATATTGGGGTATCGTGCTTGTCTCGAGAGGTGATGTCCTCTTCCATCTGACAATTGGCTGTCGTCCGTGTTTTAGAAAACTCCAAAGGAATCTCGGCTCTATTAAAGGTGCAGAGTGTATGTGCACTTCCTATAAGCTCCCCGCGGTCGGTATCGAGCTCAATCTGAACTTAGCCTCAGTCATCTATCTCCGGAAGCAAGGCGTCTTCCAAATCTTCGTCTACTTTAGTCCCTAAATCTACGTCTTCAAGAAACCGTCTTCCGATAATCTTCTCAGGAAGATACTCCTGAGCCACCTTACCGCCAAGGTAATCTGGATTATATTTGTATTCAGCGCCATACCCCATCTCTTTCATCAATCGTGTGGGCGCATTGCGCAGATGGACTGGTACGGGTAACCCAGCTATCCCTGGTTCTTCTAGAGCAGCCATAGCTTTTGCGAGTGCTCGATAAGTTCGGGTCGACTTGGGAGCGAGGCAGAGCGCGACTACCGTATGTGCTAGGTTTATCCGGCACTCTGGCATGCCAATTTTTTCGCAGGCGGCGTACGCTGCTGTTGCTAGTGGAAGCATAGTGTTGTCTGCTAACCCCACGTCCTCGGATGCGACTACTATGAGCCGCCTTGCTATGTAGAGCGGGTCTTCTCCAGACTGCAGCATTCGAGCGAGGTAGTACAACGACGCGTCCGGGTCTGACCCCCGAATCGACTTGTGCAAGGCGGATATGCTGTCGTAGTGCTGGTCGCCATTTCGATCGTACACCAGCGTCCTTGTGAGCTCCTTCTTAATGTCTTCTCCGGTGATTGAGGGTTTCTTGGACAGGCTCATGGCGAGGTCGAGCAGGTTTAGAGCCGTTCGGGCATCTCCATCGGCAAACGATGCGAAATACCGCAACATACCGGCATCGAGGAGCGGGGAAGTGCAGCCCTCGGACTCCATGGCTCGTTCCAATATTTTGACCAGGTCATCGTCGGAGAGCTTCGCGAGAGTAAACGTCCGACAGCGCGAGAGGAGGGCGTTGATGACCTTGAAGGACGGATTTTCTGTTGTGGCTGCAATCAGGGTGACCTGACCTGCCTCGACAGGGCCAAGGAAGACATCCTGTTGGGCTTTTGAGAAGCGGTGCAGCTCGTCACAGAAGATGATGGTCTTCCGGCCTGTGAGCTGGAGCTCGTTCAGGGACTCAGCAAATATCTTCTTGACCTCTGCAACGCCTGTGCTAGTACTGTTGATCTCGACGAAGCGAGCATCGGACGTGTTCGCAATGAGTCGAGCGATAGTCGTCTTCCCAGTGCCAGGGCCGCCCCATAATATCATGGACGGGATAGTGTTGGTTTCGATCATGCCCCTGAGTAGCCCGTTGGGGCCTACCAGCTCCTGGCCGCACACGTCGTCCAGTGAGGTTGGACGCATGCGCTCTGCCAGAGGGGCGACCTTGTGCAGGACAGTCAACTTGGTCCTCTTCGGGAGGATGGGGGAACGGGCATCGCCAATAGTTTGAGGCTCAATAGTTTCGCCAAAGGGGCGCTTGGTGCCGACTGGCGGTGTCTTTGGTCGGTCTCCAGGCGGTGCGGCTGGTGGAGGAGCAGGCGCTGAGGTTGCAGGGACTCCGTTCTTTGCAGCAGAGTTCGCCACGCGCTTCACCGCAGACGTGGAGAAGAAGCTGTGGGTTTTGTGGGTGGCAGACGTGTCATTCTGCTCGACGATATGCGACTGACAGCCATCGTCGATGTGCTCGTTGATCAGAGATTCCTTGACTTGTTTGTTGCAAAGAGGGCAAGCAACCATGTCGAGAACGGGTGGGAGTGCAGGCACTTGGGCAGGGTGGCAGCAGGCAGGCAGCTTCGCGAGCTGCTCGTCGCGTAAATTAATTCCAGCCCCAACCCGGGGAAGGGATACGCCCAGCCCGCCCAGCGCGTCGACACGCTGACACGCCGACATCGGAAAGCCTGTCTTATTGCAGCGGCCGCAGCCGCAGCCGCAGCCGCAGTCGCAGTCGCGGTCGCAGTTGTATGGTGCTGTCCTCGTAGTTCCGGCTGATGACGGAATTGTGCGGGCTTTGAAGACCAGCACGCAATAACAACAGCACGCTGGCATGCTGGATAAGCAACCAGCTCTCCACCCACTGCTACACGCTCGCTCTTCGCCTGGAGATGAGAGGCCTGACTCCCTCTGCGTCTCGAATAACCCTCGTTCACCCGCTATCCACCCCCAAACGGCCGCCCATATCGAGCTTAAAGCACCCCGCCATCTCCCCTCTACGAGCAATGTCCGCGACATCCAGACGCGCTGACCCTTTCAAGCCCGCGGCGAGGGTCGCCGGGCAGAGGCAGGATGTCTGGTACGCCAATTGACTGCCAAACTGCCCCCCCTTCCCCCCCACCACCACCCACTCACACAAGTCACAGGAGCATCGTCAATGAAGCTGCCGCAGCCTCCCCCGTCCAGCCCATCGTAAACATGGGCCAAGGTTTCTTTGGCTACAACCCTCCCCAGTTCGTCATCGACGCCGCAAAGCAAGCCCTAGACAATGTCGACTGCAACCAGTACTCGCCCACAAAAGGCCGGCCGCGGCTAAAGAAGGCCATCGCAGACTCGTACTCCCCGTTCTTCGGCCGCACAATAGATCCGGAGAAGGAGGTCACAATCACAACAGGCGCAAACGAAGGCATGCTGAGCGCTTTCATGGCGTTTCTCGAAGATGGGGACGAGGTCATTGTCTTCGAGCCCTTCTTCGATCAATACATTAGCAACATCGAGATGCCCGGTGGAAAGGTTGTATACGTGCCCATGCATCCTCCAAAGGACGGCGCAACCACGACATCCTCCGCAGCAGAGTGGAAAATAAATATGCCAGACTTCGAGAAAGCCATCACCCCAAGGACGCGAATGGTTGTGCTAAACTCCCCCCACAACCCCATCGGCAAGGTCTTCTCGCGGGAAGAACTCCAAGCTATCGGCGACATCTGTGTTAAACACAACATCATCATCCTCTCCGACGAGGTCTATGACCGTTTATACTATGTCCCTTTTACGCGCATCGCCACTCTCTCCCCCGAAATCGACAAGCTCACATTGACGGTCGGATCGGGAGGGAAGAACTTCTACGCAACAGGATGGCGCGTGGGCTGGCTGATCGGCCCAGAGCACCTCATCAAATACGTCAGCGCTGCACACACGCGAATATGCTACAGCAGTGTCTCGCCATTACAGGAAGCAACCGCCATCGGCTTCGAGCAAGCAGACGCGCACAATTTCTGGGACGAGTCGAAGAAGGAGATGAAGGGCAAGATGGACAAGTTCAACGCAATATGGGACGAGCTAGGTCTGCCATACTCGGACCCAGAGGGAGGATACTTTGTCCTAGTCAACATGTCCAAGGTTCATCTACCAGACGACTATGTCTTTCCGCCACATGTTGCAGAGCGACCGAGGGATTTCAAGTTGTCGTGGTTTTTGATCAAGGAGGTCGGCGTTGCGGCAATTCCCCCAACCGAGTTCTTCACGCCGAAGAATGCGCATATTGTGGAGGACTGGTTGCGGTTTGCGGTGTGTAAGAATGATGATGTGTTGGAGACGGCGCAGGAGAGGCTGAGAGGGTTGAAGAAGTATATCAAGTAGGAGGACCTAGCGCAGGAACTCATAACATCCACCTCTAAGTTCCCCTGCACTATTCTCTCAACAACAGCATGTTGTTGCACACTACAGAACATAATTTTATATAGAGTGGATATCCAGCATGCTATCGCATATCACGGCCAATAACAAGAGTAGATTTGATCCCATCACCCTCTTGCTGGAAATCAAGGATGCTGGTTTCTGTCTCAAATCTAACAAGTTGTAGAGAGACGATTGGACAGCGTCGAGAGAAATTCTGAGACCCTCGCTGCGAAATCTCGAAAGCAGACTCCGCTATGCAACTCCTTGCTTGCCTGCCAGAGTTCACTACAGTCATGACTATCCCTGGAGTGTAATCCGAGACCACCTCGAAGATTTCATGACACATGCACTGGCCCGCAAGCGCGCAGAAGAAAACTTGTAACGAAGCCTAATAAACACAAGTCTTCTCACGAGGAGACTCTAACAAACAGCGACACTAAACACATTCCTCCGTGTCACGAAAAACCCACTGTGCCAAAAAAAAACGAAGGGCACTTTGACTCAAACAACTCATACTCTATGCACCCGTCAATGTTTCCTATAGTTGTCTATAAGTCGTGTGCTGTCGCTACTTCTGAATACTAGAGACCGCTCCTACCTGAAAATTGCATTCGTATCGTCGTCGCCATCACAACTGATTAAAAGAGACCCCTCCTTTTTAGCGCCACACGATTCCTCTATCATAACATCGCCACCAAGCTTATACCATTATCGAAATTTATAAATAACCTCTCTCCCAGCCTTAGATTTCCGTAGGAATTCTACTTTTGTCAGAAGGCTTCATCACCCTTTTGGCTGCTATGACGCATAAATTCACGCAAGGTCAAAGATTAATGGTCCTAGTTAGTGTCAAGCAACACCGTACGTCTTATATAATAATTACGTTGTAAGTTAATTTAGGGAATGATTTACTAAGTCTCCGTCTCTGAAGGTCTGTAGCAAATGCATCTTCTCCTACCGGCGGAGAGAATTTCCACGTGTGCAGAAGCAATGCTGCGAGACTCCATTCCAGTACTGTAAACTGCAGAATCAGCTTTTGAATTTTTTAAATTGGTTATTCTGCGGAGTTCAAAAAGCTTCCAATCCTGCTAAAATAAGTAATCACCAGAATCAATATAGTAATCAGCCTCCACCTCGGTGGTCACATCAGTCACATGGTTGGCAGCTTTCGCCCTTCTCCCACTCATCCAGTCTCGCTTTTTGCTTGGTCGTTACTCTGAATCGCTCCTCGTACGCAAGACGGATCATCCGCTTTGCGCGGTACTTAAAAGTCCTTGGATGCGATACCACGAACATCACGGCGTTGAAAAGCTTCATGAGCGGTCTCCTCTCGTCTCCGAACTGAGCATACAGTATCAGGTACAAGAGCTGGAAAGCTGTATCGCGTGCCAAGCTCTTACCCCCCTTGAGATTGGCAATTACCTCGTCGATAGATAGGCTGCCAAGTACGTCAACGTCGAGGAACTTGTACGTGTCGAAAAGTGTACGGTATTGGGAGAGGTTGGTAGATAGAGATCGGAAACATTGGCGGTAGCCCGATTCAACTCCTCTGAGAGCCACATCGAAGAGATTGATTGGCTCATGAATAAACTCCGTTGATTCAGGATGAGTAACCTTTTGGAGTCGAACAAAGGATGCCCAGTACGGTATCTTGGACACATGAACGCTATAATCCACGTCCCCAATTTTGATTGTCAGTTTGAAATCATCTCTCATGGTTCTCGTCTTCAAAATCTCCACGTTAGCGCCATGTTCGTGATTATTTTCGAATATCGCTTACCGCAGATATACTCTCTCGCCTTTTTTGAGCAATCTTGGGTCCTTGTATGCCATCATTTTTGGCGTCAGTTTCCGCTCCAAGGTGATGCCTATCATCCCATTTGGAATACAAGTCTTTTGGAAGCATCTCTTTCCTTTCCACCTTGCAGACCACTAACTTGTCTCCCTCTACGTTATACTTGAGCACAGCGTTACCCCCACATTCCTTCACGATATTGATGATTTTTCGAATCAATGCTGCCAGTTTCTTGAGGTCATTCTGTTTGCGTTGTTCTCTGAAAAGTACCATTTTGGTGGTATGCTCGCACAAGCTTGGGGGTTTGAGATATCCAGAGCTGTGGTGCAACCTCTTCAATATCAAGGTACTTATGTGAGACTCGCGTTTTGATTTCAAGGGTTGATTCCAGCGGTACTATCTGTCCTTCCTCTTTGATTGTCAATTTGGACGCAGTAGGAATGTCACAAGGAGATCCGGAGGTTGGAGATAGAGACAATGTTTTCAACATGCTAGAGAGACCATCCCGTGTGTGGTTCTTCGCTTTTGAAGACGCCCTCGGATCATTGTCAACATATCCGTCCGTTTCGTGGCGGACAATGCAATTCAGGTTACTGAAGCGGTACGAGATGATTCTGTGATGTCCAGTGCTGCCGCTGATTTGGGTAATAGTATACGCTTTCTCGAATTCGTGACCAAAGCCCCTGGATTCTTGTGGCCCGATTTCCTCCAGAGTCTTGGTCTCATCCCAGCAGAATATTGCGGTATTCTTCGTTACCTCGATGCTTATGGTGAATGCTTCGAGCCCATTCCTAGTGGAGCTAGGGTTTATGAACGAGAAGAGCTTACGGATGTTGTTTCGGTCAGTCACAACATCAGTCGAACGGATATCGAATGAAGGATGTGTGAGGTATAACGCACGTAATAGCGGTTCAAAGAGGGCTTTCTGGATGGCGAGCTGCATTCTAGGTAATGTAGATTAGGCCAGAGTCCTTTTTCAGCCGTCGAGGAACTCCTAGTGATGACCAAAGAGCTGGGCTCCCAGGGACAGCGATTGTAGGCGTGGAATTGGGCGCCTCGATCCAGTTATAAGAGGACAGGGCTTTGACGTCAGTGATTGAAGCCAACGCAGGGGTTTCAAGCTCCTCAAGATCCAGGCGAGAGATCTTATATAAGGTAGATGCCATGGCTGAAGCTGCTACAAAATAAGGTGGTCTAGAGAGAGTGTTGAGAGATGGAATGACCTGCAAGAAGCAAAGGTATACGTCGCGTTGGTCTGATTTTTGGTTTATGTTTCCATCTTTTCAGCTAGTCAAGTCAAGCAACGTTATTCAGCATTCTTCCTGTACCATCTAATAAAGCTCTAAGAGGGCCCGACACATCATATCTTGTGGTGGCAATCGAAGAATCAATGGTTGCTAGTTACAATAACCACTCGGGTCACTTAGAATGTTTGCGCTGCAAACACACGGGTGAATGCCTTCCTCAGACTTGTTGGAACGACTTTCTTCCTGAAACAAGGCCTTGCGCTAGCAACTAGCCGGCTTGGTCCACAGTATCTGGCTGTAGTGATGGTGATGGGAAAGGGAATGAGAGAGCGGGGGGCTGCTTGGCCCCATGAGCATGGATACTGCTGTAAGCTTGCCATGGTGCGCCACACGTTAAAGTAGAGCTATATTCTTTCGTGATAGGGCTATAATGGCTTCGAATTCAAAAACTTGTAACGTCCATCCCTATGTCGCGAGCCACCCCACAACGCGAGCCGCATTTCCGAATTCGACCCCTTAGAAGTCTACCTTGCAAGTCAGCAAAGACATCGTCCTTATCTCACCATTTTTTTTAACCTTTTCTCTACCGGGATACTAGTGCGCGAAGAGAATTTTAAATTTTTGCTCACACTGTTGATCTTTTTATTCACTTTGTTATTCACTCCTTCGCTTAACCACCCTTGCTATATCGCAATTAGAGGGGTGTCTCTTATAACTAGAATACTAGGGAGAAGGCACTGTTATAGAAGAATATAGTTTTAAGCTTAGAAAGCCATTTCAGCCTAGCAATATAGATTCTGAGAGTTTCTCTGTGTAGATTAGAGGGTGGGTTTAAAGCCTTGTGACGCAACGTAATCCTTAGCAGAGTTTAGCAAGAGGCCCTTGTTGGTATTGAAATGTATTATATCATAGGCGACCAAGCTCTGAAGTTAGCTGTGGCGCATAGCTGTAGAATTCTAGAAGTGTCTATGACCACGTGCTGTTTCTATTTTGCAACGTGTTCTCTTGTTGTGGCCTGGAAGCTGGCGCTCAGTCGTCGTATCTGTCGCCGTGTCACGTCGTAACAAATTAACATAGACAGAGCCAGCCAGGCGCTGGCATTAGGTGTTCCTCCCGGCGTGTTAAAATTGTTCCGGGCTTTAGCAGATTGTCACGGTGTGCCTCGCACGACTCTTCAGCATTGTAACCGCAAACGCCAGTTGATTAAAGAGAAGGCGCAGAGCTAACAATATCTCTATCTATAGGAAGAGAAAGCCCTTGCTAAGTTTATAGCACATTAAGGTGCTCTTAGGCGCCCTGTCTGGATAAAATATATAGGTTTAATAGCCTTTAGTCTCGCCTGCCAACAGACGCCAGCGAACAGACTAAGCAAACCTCCTAGGAAGAACTGGCCCTAGTTCTTCTACAAGCGCCACCTAGATCTTAAAGCGACTAAAGCTAGGGCGCTAGACTGGAACTGTTATAATATCTACAACAAGGTCACACACTGGTATGAGGTTATTGGAAAGGTTCTGCTGGACCCTGCTGTTCTGCAGGAGAATGTCTATAACATGGACAAGACTAGTGTCATGCTTTCTAAACTGAACTCTGTTAAGGTCCTTGTTCACAGGGATGATTAGCGAGGCTATAGAGGTGCGCGCGTTAAGCGAACAACGGTCACTGCTATTAAATGCGTGAGTGCCGACAGTAGGCATTTAAACCCTATAATAATCTGGCCTGCATCTACTTATTAATCTAACTAGAGCACGCACCCCACTCCTAGATGGCATTATGCATTCTTAGACAGCGGTTACACTGACTTATATCTTAGCTTGCAGTGGCTTAAGCTTGTGTTTAACCCCTAGACTAAAGAGCAGGCTAACCAGAAACCACGCGTACTAATATGTGACGGCTTTGGGACGCATAAGACCCTGGAGATCTTAGAGTTTTGTTTTATAAACAGCATTATCCTATGCCGTATCCCCTCTCACACCTCCCATAAACTTCAGCCCTGCGACATCTCAGTATTCAGCCTGCTGAAGGTAGCCTACCGCGAACAGGTTAAGCAGCTGGAGCGAGGATGTGTAGGAACAATAGGGAAGGAGCATTTCACCTATCTATATAGCCCTGCAAGGGATCAAGCGTTTACGTCTAGGAACATATGGGCAGGATGGGCAAAGGCTGGCCTTTTCCCCTTTAACCTAGACAAGTGTTACGGCCAACGAACAGACCGTAAATAACCAATCAGCTGTACCCCACAGCCGAAACGACGTCGGATGGACAACGCTTAACCCCGTATTAGACGGATCACGTGACAAGCCGGATGAGGAATGGCTTCGGCTTTTAGACGAATGCATAGAGGAATGCATTGTCCAATAGGGACCCTAGCATTGCAGGCTTGCAGGCCCTGCAGGTAATGCAGGCAGAGAGCATGCAAGCATGCATGGCATGCACTACATGCAACCTCATGTATATAGTCTCGATCACGACCATAGTTGGAAGGCCGTGATTACCGTTTAGTCTTTACACCACAATAGACTGAGAGGCATTGACACCTTTACGAAGAGGACATTGCCGTCTTGTATATCTTGCACCATATATACCTCCTATCCTATCCTCCGGATCGGTTGACCAGCTCCCCATACAGCCGCTGGGTCAAACCACGACCTGCCTTCTCTATTCTCGCCCTACCTATACTCTGCCGGACGGACTGTACACCCGATCTAGCTAAGTCCTTCCTTTTCTCCCCTAACATAACCATAGGCCGTAGTGCTCCCGAAAATACCATTTCGTCGGAGCAAGGATCGTAACAACAAGGTACTTAGTGATATACTAAAACCGCTTGCTAGACTAACAATCCTAGAAACTAATAAGGCGGAGAGAGGTTCTTGTTGTAACGGCGCAGGCAAGACAATGGGTCCGAATGCGGTATGAATCCACTCAGAGGCATATGGGAGTGCGTGGGGACTCAGAGACCTGGGAATACCAATGACACCTATAGGCCTTGTACGTAGGATATTAGAAAACTACCGAGCTAGCTACAGGGGCAAGGTGCGACTAAATACATAAGGGAATAGGGGTAACTGCGGGGGGCTAGGTCAAGTCATGGTCGGGGCCGATACGGGGACCCTTCGGATAGGATCCGAGCGACCCAAGATGGAACAATTCATAGAATTATTACACTACCCCCCCCTCTGTAGGCTAATAGTCCCTATCTGCAGTGTGTAGAAAATATTTAGAACTAATTTAGATAGAATACAATAAGTACAACTATCTTAACTAAAATTTCCTATTACTAAGAAATAGACTAAAAACCTAATACTAATATAATGCCTCTGTTGTAATGTTTTTGTTTAGTAGTAACTAGCAGTGTAGTTATTATTAATATAGTAAATTTATTATTTATAGTAATAAGTGTTTACTTACCTTACTTATATAGTCTAGTTAATTTTATTAGTTTTTTTTTTAGCTATTATTTAAATTCTCTACCTTATAAGTATTGTTGTGCACCTAACATCCTATAGCTTAGTCTGCTAACTAATTATAGTATTAAAGAAATTTACTATGCTGCTCTGCCCCTCTCCTAGAGCCTCTTTAGAGGCGTTTTAAGTTATCTGCTTTTAGGCTGCCTACGCCCTTACCTGCAGCCTTTAAGTTAAGTTTTCCTATTAGTCCTTTAGATTAAAGAAATATAAATATTACACTTTACATAATAAGAAATGCAATTCTGTACAAATATAGTCTAATACTGCTAGGTTATAAGTTACTAATGCGCGCGTAGGTCCTCTTATATTGCAAGAAGGAGTTTCTAGTCCTACAGGGCTATCTTAAGCTGTAGGCAGCAGCCTAAAACGTAGGGAGTAAGAAAAACAAAGAGGGGGCCTTTAAAGCTATTTTAAAGTCTGCTTAAAACCTAGCATAAGTAGTGTAGGTTATAAAGAGTTAGGAAGCTAGGCTTCCTATAGCTAGTGTTTAGGTGGCCTTATTCTACTAGAATACTAAGCTGCTCTAACAAGTTTTAGCCCTAAAGGCTCTAGTGTCTAACCTTTAGGCAGACATTATAGCGCTTTCAGGCGGCTAAGGACAAGGCAGAGGGGGTTTAGAGGGAGTCTAGAGGGGAGGGAGGAGGGGAGGGAGGAGAGGAAGAAGGGCAGAGGAGAAGGAAGAGGAAAGTCTAGAGGTGTCTAACAGCTTGCTGTTAGACCTTCTAAGCAACATGTCTATAAAGTTATAATAATATTATGTAAAAATATAATCTAACTTTTTACTTTTATACTTTATTATCTACTAAGTAATCTATACCTTTTACACTAGCTTTAAAAGCTTTAATCTACTTTTATAAGGCTCTTAAAGGTCCTAGCTAATTTAGATGCTTATTATAAAAGGCCTTTAGTTTATAGAGAGAACTTATAAAATTTAAAGCCTTATACTAAACTAGATTAGAGTTGTGTTCTACTTATTTTACTTAGTACTTAAGCGTTTTCTAGTAGAGCTTGCTAGTAAGTATTTCCTTTACTTTCTACTTCTCTACTTTATTAATAGTAATTCTAGGGGGTTTTAGAAGTTCTTGTTTTAGAAGTAGATCTTAAAGGTCTTTATAAAGCATGTTTAGTGTAAAGATGTTATATATCTTTAACTTTAAAAGTAGCTTTAAGTAGTATAAGTTTCTAATTTATTTAAGTACCTTAAAGAGACTCTTTTATTAATTAGATAGTTTTTAGCTAGGTCTCTAAACAGCTAGGTTCTTTATGCTTAAGTAGACTATGTTGCTAACTTTCTAGTTAACTAGCTAGTAGTAGCAGTTAACTATAGTTTACATCTAATTTTAGGCCTTTTTTATATAGGTCTTTGCTAGCTCCTAGGCTGCGTGCATGTAGGTTGCTAATGCTAGGGCATTCTTCTAATTTAACTTGTCTATAGCTGTAATAGGTTCTGTAGAATGTTTCTAGTTCTAGCTTTAACATAGTTTAGAGCTATATAAGACTTAATATAAAGACATTTTAATTATTATATAAAGTAAGGTTATCTAAGCCTAATTAATTAGAGGTAGTAAGGAACTCTAGTTATCTTAGTAAAAAAATATAAAAGGCCTTAGTTTTTAATTAATATACTTATTTATAATCTCTATTTAGCTATTTATTTTTTTATAATAGGTAGTAGAGAGCTTAACTTTTATGCCTAAAATTTAACAAAATTTAGACTAGAAACTAGATACAAACTAAGGTCCTTAATTAAAAATAATAGTTTTAAGTGTATAGCTAAAACAGTACACCTATTAAATAAACAAAGTAGCTATTTTTTAGGCGTTAATTATTTTATAGCAGAGAATAGAAATAGCTTGTTTAGATAGGTAATTAATTATAACTATAATCTAATTATATCTAGACTTGTCTTTAGAGAACTTCTTAAAGTTAATGCATAAGTGCTGCATTAGTTAAGCAGGAATTAGTAGGGGGTAGATAAAGCCTAGAGTTTAAGTCTATTTTAGATAAGCTTTATAATAGGGGAGGCAATTCTGTACGTATTATTTGCAAGTAGCCTCTATACCCTTTTAGTAGTACTTTTAGAACAGTAACTAATAGGTCTTAGTAGCACTAGGGTGTGCTAAAGATACTTAATTATAGACTTTTTAGATAAGTTAAGTACACAGTAACAAGTCTGCTAGCACACATAAGTAGTTAGCATAGAGAAGTAGTCTGTTTCCTATTTAATAATAGTAAGGTAGAAGTTCTTACTTCTATGTAAAAAAAGCTTAATTTTTTTAAAGTAATATATTAATTAATTTTAAAAAATCTAAAGATATAACCTAGTTTAGTTTTTTTATAACATTTAGTATAGCTACTTAAGTTGTTGTTTAAGTAATATAGTACTAGGCTAGTTTAGAGTTAATTTAGAGGTGCAGTTAGTGCAGTCCTAGTAAAACCCTTAACTTATTATTAGTTTAAGCTACTCTTAAATTTTCTATATCTTATTTATAATAACTAAGAATGTCTGCCCTAGCATTATTCTTACTAGGGGTGTACTTAATTTAGAAGTAATACTAAGCTAACTTTTTAGCTTAATAGACTTAACAAGCATTTAGCACTTTTATTATTATAAAGTACTTTAATAAATAATAATTAGTATATACTAGAGTGCTTATTGCTATAGATGTAAGCTTAGCCCTTTATTATTTAAACACAGTAATAATTGTAAATAGCTTTTTATTATGTATCTTCTAGTTTAGCTCTAAACTAGATAGGACCTTACTATAGAATAATATAGAGCACTAATTTCTATCTGCTTATTTCTAAGAAAGGACTTCTGCTACTACCTTATTAAAAGCGTTAGTTTTAATTTTAGTTTATAACATAAAGTTAAAATAGTAGAGTGTAGGTATACTTAGTAGCATAGACTTTAGCTTTTTAAAAGCTATGTTACACTTTAAAGTCTATATAAAAGGGGTAGTAAGGCTCTAAAGCGTAATAATTAGTTTTGCTATATAAAAGAATTTTAAAATAAATTACTAATAAAATCTAGTAAAGCCTAGGAAGAATTTTACACCTGTTACAGTAGTAGGCGCTTGCTAGTTGCATAGCACCTCTACTTTCTCTAGGTTAACCTCTAGTCCTTTATTTAAAAGTATATAGCTAAGATACTTTATTTAAGTAACATAAAATTTACTTTTTTTAATCTTTACTTATAATCCTGCTTACTAGAGCCTTTCTAAGACTTTCTTAATATAAAGAATATAAGTTGCCTTGTCTTTAAAGTAAATAAGAATGTTATTAAAATAAGTAATATAGAAATTATTTAGATAGTTAATTAATACATTGTTTATATAGCGCTAGTAAGTTGCTAGACTATTGCATAATCTAAAAGGTAAGACTTTACACTTATAAGTTCTATATTATGTCTAAAAGGTAGTACACTTTTTAAAGCTTAAATCTATCCTAATCTTATTAAAGGCTGCGTAAATATTAAACTTAGTAAAAATTACTACCTTAGTAGGTCTTAACAAAAGTTTATTTATACACAGTATTAGATACACATCCTTACAAGTAAGAGTGTTAAGTTTACAGTAATTAACGTAGATACATAAGTTGCTATTTAGTTTCTATACATAAAAAATAGAAGATGTAAAGGGGCTTTAACTTTACTTAATAAAGCTATATTTTAGATTATTTATAACATATTTCTTTATTGCCTCTAGCTCCTTAAGGTTCTGTTTGTACAACAGACTGTAACTATTAGGGAGAGGCTCTGTAAGAACAATCTTGTAGTTATATAGATAATGTACTAGTAGCTAGTAAGCTGCTGTGTGGCTAAATACATCTTAGTACTAATAGTATTTAGAGGGCAATTAGAGGTTTACTAATGCTTTAGTTTTACATTTAGCGTTTAACTATAAGGCTTACTTATCTTTAATTAACTACTTAATTTTATAAATAAAAGTTAAAAAGAACTTGTTCTTTTTTTTTTTTATGTTAAAATAAAAAGCATTTACTAAAATTAGAGTAATAGTAGCTAAATAAACCTCCTTTAGACCTATTCTAGACTTTTTAATAAATAAGCAGAAAGATAATTTAAGTGTTTTTAAACTATAGACAATAAGAGATCTATATAATTTTAGTAGCCTTAGCAAACCCCTAATGCAGTAGATTGTTAGGCTGCATAACTGCTAAAATTAGTCCTTTTCTTATAGTGTGTTGTGTTATTTAATATCTAGCTCTACTTCTTTATTGCGCGCAGGCTAGGTTAATTGCATAAGCAAGGGCAGCAAAAGTTTGTAGGTAGGCAGATATTTGCTAGACTATATAATCTAATTCCTCTCTATATCTAGATAAAGTTTAAAATAACATAACTATTTAATGCTAATAATGTAATCTTAGGAGCTAAGGTCTATAATAATAAAGGGGCAGTTTTAGATGCTTCTTCTATTAATTTACATATGCAGGCAGATATACTAGTAGATAGAGACTTAGATCTAATCTTAAAAGCCCTTAACTATAACTTTAAATAGTAAGTGTTAGATAAGGATATAAAAGCATTAAAATAATAACTTAGTAGTTAGTAAGTTAATAAATAAAAAACTATAAGCACTAGTATTAACTAAAAGATTTAAACAGACTCTAATACTTTTTAAATATAAAATAGTAAAGACTTAGAAGTGTTTTTCTCTAAATAAGTGCAATAGATTAATATTTAATAAATTATACTTACTTAAGCCTAGAATAAAGAGTTTCTCTAGGCGTTACTGTTTCCTATTTAAAAGGCATCTAAATTAAAATTATTTATGTCTATAAATTCTTCTTTAAAATCTTACTACTCTACCTTTATTTCTTATACCCTAGAGATAGGGCAGTTGCTAGTAAAATGTTCTAGTTTTCTATAATTATAATAGTTGCTAGGAGTTGTCTGTCTTTTAGAGGCAGGTGTCTAGCTAGGTTAACAGTAGGTAGCTAGGGTAGATTAGAGTACTAACATAGGTGCAGGTTAGAGTGCACTAGAATAGTATACTGCCTTAGATGTATTACTAAAAACCTTCTAAGATTAATCTGTAATAGGTCTAACATTAAATTATTAAGTGTAGTTAACAGTTTACTCTAAAATAGTAAAGGTGTTCCTTCTTTCTATATTATAAGCTATTAAGTAGGCTACTATAGTCTTAAAGAAGCCTTTCTAAGTATGTTTAAAACTTAAGTTTAGTACTTTTAAGCTAGGCAGTATTTTTTTTTATAGGTAGAAGAACTATTCTAACTTTAATATAGACCCTTTAACAGCAGCACTAATAAAGTAAGCTTTAAAAGTAGAAAATGCTTCTTTTTTACCTATTTTTAAAGTCTAAAACGCCTATTACACTTTTATTTCTTTATTACTAGTAATAAAGTAAGTTTATAAGAGCTTAATTATTTTTTTTATGTTTCTAAACTAAAAGTAATCTAATTTAGCTAAGTATCTAGGCTCTAGGTATTCCTTCGCGATACTAGCAGTGTGTCCCTATACTAGCGCTATGCGTGCGCGCTTACTCTAATAGTAATCTACATTAATGTTAAGTCTGTCTGTAATAAAGGCTTACTATTATTTAAACATAAGTTCTTTGCTGTCTATAAGGTTCTTAATCTTAGGCATATGTTTAGTAAGGTAGCTTTAAAAGAGCTTAAGGGTGCCTAAAAAGTCTCTTACTATTAATGTAGTAAGAGTAATTTAAGGCATTATTAGAGGTAATTTAGTAGTTAGTAGAGAATAATTAGAACTAACAGTTTTTAATCTAGTTAGCTATTTAATTTATGCTTTTAATTAAGCAACTTAGTTTTTAAAGGCTATGCTACTAAAGTTTAACTTTAAATCTAGTAGGTTTTTAGCTTCTAGTCCTATAAAAGAAAGTTTAGCTGTTAAGGTTAGTAGTAGTTTAGTTTTAAAAGTAGGCATTTTGCCTTAGCTGCAGCTAGAATAAGTTGTAGTCTTTATAATAAAATCTAATAGTAGTTAAAAGTTAGGCATTAGTAGTTGTCCTTAATTCTAATAAGTTATTAGTAGTCTTTAAGTTTCTACCTTAGCGCACTTTTTATAACTTTTCTAAAGGCAATCTTAATTGCAGGGGATAGGAAGTTCTAAACCTAAAGGCTTTAGTTAACAGAAGGTCTCTAGAATCCTGTCTATACTAACTAAATAATTTAATGTAACAGTGTGTAAAAACAGTAACCTAAACTAAATTAGACGCTTCTTAAAGTTAGACATAGTTAAACAAATAATTAATGTAATATTATTAATAAGGCTGTTACTAGCAAAAGCAAGTTTTCTAATATAATGTAACAGCGCAGGCAAGACAATAGGTCTAAATGCGGTATGAATCCACTTAGAGGCATATGGGAGTGCGTGGGGACTCAGAGACCTGGGAATACTAATGACACCTATAGGCCTTGTACGTAGGATATCAGAAAACTACCGAGCTAGCTACAGGGGCGAGGTGCGACTAAATACATGAGGGAATAGGGGTAACTGCAGGGGGCTGGGTCGAGTCATGGTCGGGGCCGATACGGGGACCCTTCGGATAGGATCCGAGCGACCCGAGATGGAACGATTCGTAGAATCGTTACACTTGTATGCAAGACTAAGTACCGCAAACGCCCGTGACGCTAATCACAGCAGATGCTGTTGCCTCGCTACATAATCTAATTAAACAGGATGCCTGTGTGGTTAATAAGACAAGTAGACAGCGCTTGCAGAGGCATACAGAAGCTTACTAATGCTGCCTAACTTTCCTTTGCCAAACAAGCCCTCCTTAAGGAACAGAATTAGTTCTTAACTAAAATAAATAATAAAGCTAAAGTTTGCTAATTAACTAAGGTAAAGATCTTAGAGACTAGAACAGTAAGAGTAGTAAGCTATAAAGACCTTGTTAAGGCACAAGTAGAGCGTGCTACAAAAGACGCTAAGAAAGAGGCTAAAAGGGTTGCAAACAAGGCGAAGAAAGTTGTGAGGGCTGCGCAAGTGGCCGAAGCCACCGTAGGCAAGAAGAAACGTGGTCGGAAGCGGAAGAGCGATGCATTAGAGGCGGATCCGCCAGAGCCAAGGCCCAGGGCGGAGCGGAGAAGCGAAGGACAGGTTGCGGAAGCTGAGCAAGAATGGGGTGGGTTGGAGCCGAAGGCCGCGGTACCGGACGTAGGGGAGGGAGAAGCTCCGCCAGAACCATGGAGAGCCCCAGTGGCGAAAATGTGGTAGCAAGGGATGTAATTAGAAGGTGGTACTGCCTTGCGAGACTTTGCGTCCTGCTGCATAACAGAAGGGTCGTTCATCATCACACTTTCAGCACAGTGCTTGTATAACATCCCCACTACATAGCGAGAACCTGGCCCTCCCAAGACGCGACGTGCACGCACACGTAATGATCACAGTGTAACATAAGCTAAACAGGCCAACAAGCTCAGTTTGTAGCCTTTGGAGCTAAATTACACTATCATGGATTTGGTTAGCGTGAATCTTACCAGCAACCCGAGCTTATCTCAGCTAGCTCAGATGTGAGGAGAGAACCGAGGACGCACAAACCACCATGCATATTGTTACTCCAAATAGAGTATGGCCTGGGGGTTAGCGGTTTCTGACCCCTGTTAGTAGCGTTTCTCTCCGCTGGGGAGAGAAAGCCTTTCTTACACCCTCATTGGCTAGAGAGATGGGGCTTGCGCCACTGAGGCTACTAGCCAGGTTCCAATTGACTAGCAGGGGCTTGCCCCTGTCGAGGCTCTCTCCCCCTCCCGTCTGAGCTTGCTGAGATAAACCCGAGCATCCGCATTCCCATCGTCGTAAGTGTTACTTGGCAAGTTCACGACTTGGAGGCTATTCTAAGGTTTAGGCAAGAAACTGGCGAGAATTCAATACATAATTTTACTATTACGGCCTATCCTGCGCCCAACCGCCTTCCCAGCTTGCGGAATACGCGCTTTAGAGACCTCGACTTCGGCGCTTCCATCTCTATAGACTCAGCTTGGTCTTCATTCGGCTCAATAGATGCAACTTGTAACGCTTGAAGTCGATCTTCAAGCTGTTTACACCATTCTGAAGAAGGCCCTTGGACAGCTGTGTATCCAGCCAATGCCCGACTATACATTATCTTCGCTATGTCTTCACGACCTGTCCGCACGTAAAGGTCACCGAAAGAGAACATTGTGTTCAATGCTGGCAAATACGACGACAGAAGCTCGGGCCTAAGAGCCTCCTCATAGCCTTGCAGCGCCCGATTGTACATGGCCTCCGCCTCCGCCAGCCTGC
>NW_022985220.1:72687-118626 GCF_010093535.1 Lindgomyces ingoldianus | reverse complement strand
GCCTTGCAGCGCCCGATTGTACATGGCCTCCGCCTCCGCCAGCCTGCCTTGGTCGGTATAGAGGTCACCCAGACTGTGCAATGCCCATTCCATTCCCTCAACATCGACGTTGCCATTCATGGTGAACTGCTCATGTCTTGCAACATGTTGAAGAAGCCGCTGCTGAAGGAGCCACCACTTGTCTACATCCGTGCTAGGAACTTCAGATGCCACACAAGTCAGAGCTAGCCGTGCTAGGCCATTGTCCCATTCGCTATTCAAGACAGAGATCGCCCATGAGTGCACACAGCTATGCACTCCATACCCTTCCGACCCAAACCGCTGTCCAAGTGAAGGCTCTGGGTGAGCTAGACCGTACTCGCATAGCAAACGAACTGCCTCGTTAAAACTCAGTTCGTCCTCGGTAAGCTTCTGTATCCACTCATCGTCCGTATAGCATGCATGTCGAAGAAGTCCAAACCACATGTCTTGCTTGTCGAAATAGGCCCACAGCTTGAGCAACTGGGCCGATGCCGCATTTTGTTCTCGAATCCGATCGAAAGTGACCTGCCATGTCGTGTACAGTGATCGGTCTTCGTATGAATTTAATGTTGGACTTGTCCTCTGAAGCTTCAACCAGGATGCCTCGTATAGCCGAACATACTCCGCGAAGCCGGTGGTCACGTGCTCTAGATAAGCCCCGGCTGTGGAGAGAGCAAGAGGTAGGCCATCGAGCTGCGAGACGAGCGCTCTCGCATCAGGATCTAGCTTATCAGCTCCGAATAACTCATTTAGTACCTATATGACACACCTTTTTCAATGCCTTCCCTTCTGGACATGTTCGCCAAGATCTTGAGCCCGTCCTCTAGGCCTGTCAACTTCTGGACGTGGAGATGCTGGCCTTGGCTAACTCTCGCTGAACGCGTTGTGATGATGATCGAGCCGTGGTCACTTTCTGGCAGGTATCGACGTATATCTACTGTCGAGCGGTCGGAACTACCAGGGGTTCGGGGGTTGTCGTAATTATCGAAGACCATCAGCCAGCGCGTATTATTCCGAAGATCGAGCCACGTTTTGACTGCATCGACCACTCGGTCGGGGTCCCCTTCCAAGTCTAAATCGCTGAGCATTCCAGTCGAGGGGTGATACTTTAGGACTTGCTGAGCGATGTTGCGAAAGCTGAGCCGGAGAGAGTCTTCATCGTTCGCATTCAACCAGAATATCGCTGTATGTTTTTCCTTGTGCCGTCTGATGTATTCAATTGCCAGCTGAGTCTTTCCAATCCCTCCAAGTCCGTGAAGGACGACTGCTGATCGGCTACTATGACCATGACCATCAAGCAGGTCATGCATCTTCGCCAGCTCCTCCTCCCTAGCAACAAATCGTGCAGCTTCAGGAAGCGACGCAAGGTTGAGTTGGACGGCAAATTGTTCAAAGTCGACACCTGCGTTGGTCAGCTTCATTGCCTCAGTGAACACGTTCGGGCAAATCCTACCCTTATACATGCTATGGATTTCCTTCTCCAGCCGACTAAATGCATGGTTTCTCCCCTCCCCATAATTTAGCACCATAGAGACGCCGCAGATTCCAATCAAACAGTACGCCCCGTCCTCTTCAATCGTAGTATTGCGGCGCTCGGCCCAGGATCTCCGTTCTTCGATGCTAAAATTCGACAGCGCATCGCCTCGGAGAGCTTTCTCCGGGATGCCCGTGATCTCGTGTATCTCAGGCTCAAGCACCAGTTTGTGGCCAAGTCGCTCACCCTCTGAGCTGAAGAATTCTACCAGCCTTGGTGCGATGAGTTCTTGAAGCGTCCAACCGCGTGTAAACCATCGACTTGTCCTGAAAGCCTCTTTCCATGCCTTCTCGCCACCCGCTCCCTCCGATTTAGATACATCCGAAAGGTACACGTAGCAGCGCGAAGCGTTCTGGTACCACCGAAACATGGAGTTGATCGCCGCGCCGAGCTCGACCGCGTTCCTCTTGTCGATGCAGCATGTGTCTATCCAAAAGTAGTGCAGTCCATCAGCTGCGGCCTGGTCCGCGCAGAACTGTATCTTCCTCCACCCAGCTTTGCTCACAGCCTTGTCCATGCCCGCGTTGGCTTCCATGTCCTGTAAGATGACCTCATCTTTCCCCCATGTATGAGAGAGTATTGCGTAGGCAGGGACACGGCCGCTGGTAGGTTCGCGAAAGACGATGTCGCCGTCCGGTGTGCGCTGCAAAAGGCGGAAGAAGGCCATGGCTGAGGCGCGATCTCATCAGAAGCGCGGCTTCTGCAGCTCGTTCGACATGTCGGTGCGAGGAATTCGAGGGTCGACAGTGTGGAAACAGACGTCGGAGGACGGATCATGGAGGTGGTGCAGTGGTGGATGTAGACGCTGCCCGCGAGGCTGCATCGTGGCGCAGGCTGGCCGGTGAAGGGGCGCTCATGTTGCTTGGATGTTATTAGAAGCCTTGCACTACACACCGGACCCTGACGCGAACCGTTCGTTTTTAATATGTAGCAGACTATTCAAGAATTTACGCAGTTGTTACGAGAGGTTGGAGAGCGGCTTTGCTACAGAGCAAAGCGTTCGCATTTGTTGAATAAGGAAGTCGAATAATTAACGAAAGTGAAAAACCGTAAACACCTACCAGCCGCTGCATCTGGGCGGGATGCTGTGCCACAGACCTGCCAGGCACAGACTTGGCTTACTCGCCGCTGTGGCTTATGTTACACTGTAATTATTATGTGAGCGTGCAGATCGCCTCTCGTGATAACCAGGGCCTGGTCGCTTAGATTGGCAAGTACCGATCAGCGTGGCGACGCCGCATGAATCACCCGCGTATGACAGCCACGATCCCAAGGATAACTTGTGAACGTAATAGGAATGATTTGCGCCTCAGATACTGCCGCATTATAACTATCAACAGTGACAAGAGCTCGATAGTGGAGTCGTAGTAGAGCTGCTCTGTAATGCTACTAGATAGGGTCTATTCGTAAAACGGCGACAACGTGGACGACGCCGACGTAATTTTAAGGCGGGACACATCCCGGTAGTGCCGAAGAGGCCAAACTGCAGCGCTCGCAGAGAACCAAGTAAATGCGGTTATGTATAGAAAGTCAGGATTACTTTGAAACCGAAGTACCTATAATTCGGCTCGCTACAGAGGGTGGCTCGCGACATAGGGATGGACGTTAGTTGGTCGTCCTGAAACAAGGGTAAAAAACAAAATCGGTTCTCCACTCCATCAACAGAGCAATCGACAACAGGAAGACTACGATATTTTCTCGCTGCACATTTGTGTCTTATGCAGAGATGACCGAAGAACAACATCGCATCACCCATTATTTTAGTCTTGCGAGGGGGAGACTTGACATGGCGGGTTTTTCGCTGCACAGGGGACATTGCTCAAGCTGCTTTGGGTGGAAAGAAGCGTAGGTAATCTAAGGTGTACTTCCATAAGCAAAGGCGACCTGCGATTATAAAGCTTGTGTCCCATGAGTTCCACCAGGCGTGAGCAAACTCGGCGACAGCAAAAAATCCATCCGAGCGACGATCACGTCAACGGCGCTATGAAAGGGCAACAGCAGAAAGAGCATTGTCCTAAAGAATTCTCGCAGATATAAAACTCTTCCTCAACCCCGCAACCTCGGCGCGGAGATCAATGAAAAGCATTAAGCGTTTGGTGTCAAAAATTCCTAGCCGATCCGAAGACCAACTAAAGCAGTCATAGTTGTAGTTTTCAACTAGCAAAAACGCTGTCTCAGACGAATCTTCACTGACAAGCGTACTGCCCGAGCACTGGGATGGTTTTTCAAAATGGGTCGGGGGAACGGCGGGCTTAAATACTTTCTTGCTGGAGCGCGGACCACGTAGCACATGACCACTAGGTGTTTCGGTGTTTCTGCGGAAGGGCTGAATGCAACTGTTTTGTAATGTGTTGGGTCTAATCAGGTCTAGCGTCAGACAATCCCTGTGCGCTTTCACCTATCGGAAAGACTTGGGACCCCCATTTAATACGCTAGTGAGGAAGGCGGTCTCCAATACCTGGTTCTTGCGGGTGCTAGGCAGAAGTCTGGACCCCTGCTTCTAAGAGCGAGATGAGCATCCAATTGAACCCCGAGCCGAAATTGGGCACATGGTCCTTGCGCTCTGCTCCGCCCCTTGCTTCATTCACATCACCGTAACTCCATCAGAATATCCACCTTGTTTCTGGTGTACTGTACTGACACACAAGATAGGATCTATCCATCCCTAATCCGGTATTCGGGAAAGGTGCTGCCGGTGGATGACTCCTACGCTCAGGACCAGGCTGTGTACCACAGTGAAGCCGGAGGCAATGACTGCTTCATCGCTAGCATTGCCACCAGGCAGTCGTGCCTCCTAACGTATCTCGTCATCTCGGCAGATATACGCGGAATAATTATTCGCTGGCCTACTGAAATACACTTACTACCTGGAATTGTTGTCATCTCCCTTGATCTTGCCCGCATGGCGCATCAGTCTCATAGCCTCCCCTGGCAGACTCTGGCCGACAACTTCAAGTTCGTGCACACGAACGCCCGCTACCACGGCCGCACAAACCTATATCCATGCTTCAAGCACGGCCAAGGCAACCAGCTACAGCACTTTGCGCGCGTATTTGCGACTCTGCTGAATGACTTCTCCACCCAGGAACGCGCAAAATATCCCGCATTTTACACTCCCCCTGAGTCCGACGAAGTCTTTATTTCCGATGCATCTGTCAGCAGAATCGCAAAGACTGTCAAAGAGTACAAAGCACATTCCTGGCTTTATGGGGACATCCATCGGCCGGAAGACTTGGCATTACGGCCTGAGGAACGACGCATCCAGTTTTGGATCACGAATATCCAAGATGGGTCTAGGTACCCTCCCCAATCCGTCCATGAAATGCTTGAATTGCTCAAGACGCTTCTCCTGTGGGGTGAAATGGATCCGTTGTTCCGACTCGCCGCGCATTCGGATGTGTGGCTGCCGCGTGTGTGGTCGATCGAGACTTACGCCGACCATGGATGGGCCGATGTTAAAAATTTGGCATTGACAGCGTACATTTGTCTGAATGTCTTGTATCTGAAGCCGGAGTTGTACGACGCTACGATGAGAGAGGAGAAGATGAAAGACTTGAAAAAGCGAAACGAAGCCATCCCATCCCCGGAGCAATTCGACTACCGACTAACAAGCTCCTACCAAGAGACTCTCGTGCGATGTACCTGGGTACGAGGGTGTGACAATTTCGATGTCTGCACTTACCCTCACCGAGAGTTCTACGGGGCCCCAAGGGGAACTTACACGCAAGCTCCCTGGAATCAGCGGGAACAGTTCGGCCGAGTCCACCCTTCCTACCTCATCGAACACAAATTTCAGAACAAGTATGTCCCTGGGAAGCACGACATTCCCATCGTCATCAACCTCTTGGGTAGGAAAGGCCTCCCAGCCGAGCTCGCTCTCCTGGTTCTCGACTTCGCCAATTATACCCCCCAACGCAGACTCCTGGTCCCCGACGATCCATTGCATCCAGAGAACGGGGAACAGTTAAGGAAGTATCTCAGCTATTGCTGGAACCTCTTAGTGCGGACCGACATGTTGCTCAAGGCCAATGGAAGCTGGATTGACTGGGAGTACGAAGTCACTGACGTTATTCACCAGTTATGGGGTGTTCCGTATCCGAAGATGTCGACGACGGTGCATAGCTTTGAGTACAAAGGAAGAATGGAACACGAAGTCGACCCGCACCGAACACGGCGCATCTTTGTTAGGCCAATGTTCAAATAGCAAAGGCCCCCTCGCTTGAAACTTGTAACGCACTCTACGCAGTCGGGTAGGTATATTGGAAAGACTGGATGTATTCCAGAGCCTCACTAGCCTAGCCTGCAAGGCTAAAGAGAAAAGAAGAGATGCCTGCCACCACGGCGCCCAGAGTCTAGTCCGGGATATGCTAGACTCTCAGATACCGAACAATGCTACCAACCACTTGTCTCGCCTATCATCTCTCCCAAGCTACAAAAGCCTTTGTAAGATGCCCAATCTTGTATGTGTGTGTGTGTTAAATGCAGCACACGTATGCTTTAATGTTGCATATTGTGATGATTGTAGCCACGGAGAGCAGATTTAAACTGTGCGTGCTGGCTACATACCACATAATCTGTACTTGGGTCTTGAAGCATGAATTTCAGCTCCCCTTTGTCGGATGAAAGAGATTTGAGACACTTGGTTGGCACATAATTGGGTATGTTTCTTGAGGCGTTGGAGACAAGCAGCTGCCTGGGCTTTCTTTGTCTTGGATGGTGTTTTACCGTCCGGCGTGTATTGGTGAGCTTTGTATTTCTGCGATGTTGAGATTAACGTCCTTCACTACGTAGCGAGACACCCTGTGTGCCGAGACATATGAGGGTACTTCGACTTCTAGTAACACGCAGCCTGTGCACGCAATGGATACTGCCATAAAAGCATGCGAGTTATGTACTGTAGCTATTCCTTAACATCGCAATTGCCTCTTACCTAAAATTTATATTTACCTTATCGTCTCTGCGCCTAATTTGTGCGCAGCCTGTTTTTTTGTTGCAGCTTTTGTAGAAAGTCTCGAAGCTTTTTCATTTCCTTTTCGGGCAATTGCTTTATTACGGTACCGCCAATCACGAATTCATGCTTTCGCAAACCAATCAAAATCTGCAGTCCCACAAATGGGGACGTCACATCACATCCGGTGATGGCCCAGCAGACATCTCTAGTATTCAGCCTTGTCTAATCCCAACGCTCCTTGGGATATCCTTGCTCTGTTGTCCGTTCCCTAATAGTTGCCGGACAACGCGCGCGGCGCTCCACTTTACAAATTAGGATTTGTCGAGTCCGTGTACTTGCGGAGCGTCAACCTTCCTATAATCTTTCGCATCGATGATAACTATCCTAGCTTATAGAATTCACGATACCTGAAGAGATACTAGTGAGGTATGCTCTTATCGCTTAATTCTAATTCGATATTGCGCCCTCTCAAGATGTAGCCTTGTTGACTTAGGGTGGTACATGGCTCTGCTCTTGTCGTGACACCGCATATTGTATAGCCGCTGGGCTGTGTAAGAAAACATCAATGAGACATTAAACCACACTCAGACGCTATGTGAGCTCCTTTTACCTCGATAGTATCTACCATTAACAGGCTTTCCTATCTGAAATGGCAAATATCACGCACGAAGGGATCGTCACCATTGCTTGTTCCTGGACCTTCGCGCTCTTGGCATTACTCTCTCTATGGGCTATCTATTTGGCTCGACGAAGGGAAGCCGGCATTGTGCGCTCAGAGGATCTTTTAGTCTATTTTGCGTTTCTGTGTTCCGTTGTTTTGACAAGCATCACGACATGGGCAGTCCTTCGAGAGGGTTTATATCAACATCTAAACAGCGTGCCCTATAGTGAAATGGAGCTCATTGCAAAGGTAAGTGGTGAAATGACTATCCTCGTGTCCGTTACTGAATCGCCGGTAGTCGCTCGTTGCGAACGAAGCGCTATGGTCACTCGTAAACACCTGTTTTCGGGTTGCTGCTTGCTGCTTTAATAGGAAGATCTTCTCCTTCAGTCCAACCAGCACAGTCATGGTGGCCATGATCGTCCTCTCCGTCCTTCACTTTTTGGCTGCTTTGCTCGGAGGGTTCCTGATATGCCGACCAGTCTCAAAATCCTGGAACCCCGCCGTACAAGGACAATGCGGTAATGAGTTTGCTGCTTATTTGAGCTTTGAGATCATAGGATTAGCTTTAGATATAACGATCATTCTTTGGCCGCTTAAAGATATTATAAATCTAAAATTACCATTTCGGAGAAAAGCCGGTATCCTTTTCATCTTCACCGTTGGAATACTGTAGGTTACAGCAACCCTTAGTTGGACCCCGCTAAACACTATTTAGAATAGTGATTATAACCGGACTGCACATGAAAGGCCTTACCACGGTGGACTTCCAAGACTGGAGCTATTCGAAAGGGTATCTCGGACTTTTATCAGCACTCGGATCGTATTCTTCCGTCTTCCTATGTGTAGTGCCTGCTATTCCACGTATGTTTAGAAATTTTAAGGAAAGAATGGCAGAGAGAAGAGTGGATAAGGCAAAAAGAAGAGAGACCACGGAGAAGCTTCGGTCGCTGGGACTGAAATTCTCAAAGCAGGCTATAGCGGACCCTGAATTGTCAGCCATTCTCAAGGAAGAAGCGATCGATCAAGAAGAGGAGATCTCCCTTGACGATGTTGTAATGTGGTCGAATTTGGAAGCTTTTTAGACACGTACATCCCTCGATTATATCATGGAGTATTATTCTTCCCACTAAGGTATCTAACAACGCATATTGTTTGCTTGCTTAAAGAAGTAGGTAGACCAAACGACATTCCCCACGACGCTGATAATTGTAAGCGCCTTAGTTGTGATGTAATAAAGGAGGGAAGAAGCAATCTCGCTACATTCATAGCTAACAGAAACGTAGCGTTGTTCCTATAATGACGTTGCAGAGATGCTCATGTAGGAGTTATTGATTGCTTAGCCGTACGTATCCCCTTTTAACAAGCTAGGACTAGCTCTCGTCCGCTACTTAGTCTGGTAATCGGCGCTGGTAGGCTCGAGAAGCGTGAGGACGTGGCGGGCTTGACTAGATCTTTTCTTCGGTCGACGGAGAGGATAACGGCGAGTTTCGGCGCTCGATGGTGACGTGACGGTATCTCCACGTTTACAAAAGTAGGTATCATCGCGCGTTGGGCGGCATCTCGAAGTGTGAATATGTTGAAGCCGATTTCAACGTTGTGAACGTATTGGCTGACTAAATAAGCGCCGTGTAGAGGGAAGCCTATTACACCGCGAAAGAAGGCGCTGGATAGATTAGGCTCGGAAACGACGACATGAACGTAATTTTCAGAGAAAAGGGGATTATAGGCATTAGGATAAGCTATAGAAGGTTATTTATATAGAATTATAGCTATATCTATCTCGCGCGTGGGCTTTGCAGCAGCTGCAAGTCAAAGTACCCTTCATTTGTCTCCGCACACAGGGTATCTCGCTACGCAGGGATGGACATTAGGTTCCCTGGGACGGCGGGTTTGAAGGGGAAGACGTAAGATAATAAGATCAAGCATTGGGATTTTGGGCTGATGAGGGTATTTATACGCCTGGGAGGTGGAGGTAGAGTAATTAGGGGACGGCTCGCCAGAGCTGTCCTTAAGCAACCCGCTTATCATAAGTAGCACAAAACTTCCAATGCTTCCCCTTTCCCGGTTTGAAAACCCCCCTCACCTGCTGTCTACATCTCAATCTGCTCCTCCTTTGTATACCGTTTCTTCTCCGTAACCTTCCAAACGTCATGCCCAAACATCATCAGCATTCTCGCCTTTCAACGGAGGTGTGGATCCCCTAAAAAGCTTACATAAACCCTTGAGGGGTAGCGGCCGAACGATTCGGGCTAGGAAGCTACGCAATACTAATCGGAAGTAGAAAAGATGCGAAAACGATATCAGGTCGGCGCTCATAGGAGCTACGTGGTTGCTGGTATTGGTGCTTTAACCCGGTCACCGGGTTCTAGTGCTGCTGAACAGATCTTGTCTGAAACGTCTACTAGGTGTCTATCCGTGGCGTGTGTTAACGAGATAGTAAGACCTATTCTTAAGAATACTCAAGTGAGTTGGGAAGGTTGTGGGCCTCGGTAGCTTTCTCCTGCGAAAGCTGGGATATTTTGGAGACCCGTGCTTAGGCTTGAATGCGTCGACGAAACACTTGTAGGAAGATCTAAATAAATTACATTCCTGGCGACCTCGGCTAGTGCAAAACAACCACCATATCTAATTTTATTTGTGCTTCCTATCAGGCCTGTGGCTGTGAGGAGTCTTGGCGGGCGGGCCGACCTTAGCCTCGCAGCCTTGCATTCAATAGCAGTTATCAATCGTATATCCACTTGACGCACGCGCCTCTATAGCCCCACGCGTCGTCCTTACTGATAAGGACTTTGATAGAGCTTAGCAAGCTCAGGGTAACAGCTCCGAAATATAAAGGCCTGTTAATAATCGTCATTAAACAGGGGTAATGCGATTTAAGTGGATCTTGAGGCCTTGACGGATCGATCCATAGCATAGCCTACGCTATTGTATATCTTGTCATTGCAAACTGGTCCCAGGTATAAAAATGGCTAAAGAATGTTAGCATACTGGCGGTATCTTATAGGCTCGCGTAGGAAAGACTTAAGATGCTGGAGTAGCTAACTCATCTCTCTACGGTGTGGTTCTCGCTACGTAGTGAGGGATGTTAGTTATTCTATAATCTTGGTCGAGCTTTACGCTTGATGATCTTTATAGCTTTCTAGCTAAAAAAAAAATAGGCTACGATCAGCGGATTGTTCATTTTAATAAATGTATCACCACACAGGTTGAAGCGATTTAGTACATATAAACGTGTTCAATTGAAGTGCTATCACGATACCGAAGTGCTCCCGTGGTATAATGTGTAGCTAATGCTACGGTTCCGACACCAAAATGCTTGCATAAGATGGTAATCTGCTATCTTCAAAGAAGGATCATCTACATCCTTAGCTAAAGAAGTACTAAGCGGGACGGCGGAACGCTGCTTGGTCGAGATGAATTTGGTGGATTTCTCTGAGCCTGAATCCGGATATTAGTACGACGTTCATGATGTCTCGAACAGTATACATACGGTTTGACGATGTCGAGATAGAGATCCTGGAAGATTCGCTCCCAATCTTGGTCCGTTGGTGCCCCTGGAAATGTCCTTGTAAGGCAAACTTTCACCACTTCACCAAAGGTATTTGTATCGATGATTTTGCGCACAAGCACTAGTACATCGTCTAGAGGAAGAGGTTGCGTAAATGGGTTCTGCGTTCGTAATAATACGGCAGTGATAGCTCTGGGTGTACCTGTATCCGTCATGACAAGCTTGACGCGAGTACTCAATATAGCTTCGAGAAGAAGGATACCCAGACGCCGTATAGATCTCGTGATAGTGTCTCCATCACTACTATAGTAATCGCACCACGAAATACCGGTAAGATTATCCCGCATGTGGCCCGCGCTCCAGACGAGATCAATACCGTATTCATACCAGTCGCGAGGGCTGAGGTGGCCGGGTTCGTATGCCTGCCGCCCGCACTGTATTTGGCAGCCGCACATGTCCGCGAATTTATTCGACCGGAGGAAGAGGAGACATGTCTGACTGAGCTCGTAGCATAGCCTGAATACTGAGAAGTTGCCTAGTAGGACATTCGTTCGCTTGTCGGTCCGGTTGTATGGAGACATTTGGCTAGCGAGCAAGGAATTTAACGTACTTCGCGGCTCTGCAGGGTCCAGTCGCAGCGAGGGTGAGTCTGGTTCGTACGCAATTTTATTGAGACTAAAGAAAGTCGATTGTGTTCCGATACTTCCGAAGTAGTAAGCCGTGGAATCAGGTGTCTTTAAGACAGCTTTCAAGGCCTCTTGTAGGGGACCATGGTAGGTAGGCGGGTTTACTGCTTCCACTCGAATGCGTGTTAAAGATTCAAGATGCTGTCCGTCTCGGCGTTTCCCACAAATGAGCTCCAACTTCAGATGACCTGCGGCCTCCATTGCATCAATTTGGGTTACTTCGGTTTCTTGTGTCATTGCTTTCCCGCAAGCATTGAACATATCCAGGTCTAACTCCACACAGAATCCTTTAGCCGAAGGCATCAATGAGCAAAGTGTCTTGAATTCTTGTGCAGAATTCTTTGCCACTCTCAAGAGATGATAGGCGTTTCTCGTGTGATACTTGCGGTCCTCATCAGTATTACCGTAAGAAAAGAACTTCTTGCTTTCTTCCTTCCAACCCCGTGCCGATGCGTCCTTCAAGTTCTTAAGAACTTTTTGAAATGCTGAAGCGAGATCCCCAAGATATTTGCGCTTCTTGTATATGTACCTAGCCTTCTTCTCTTTCTTGGAATCCGACTTCAGGTCCCACTTGTCTTTCTTGAGATCAAAAAATTTAGCGAATTCTTTATGAACATCCTTCCCTAGACTACGGAGGCTCTTCAATCCCTTTTTGATGTCATCAAACTCAGATTTGCCCCACATATAGATGAGACATGCATCTGGGGTGGTCTTATCGGTTATCATCCAGTCCTTTTTCCATTGTTCTAGTTCTTTCACTTGATTGACAAAGTTCGTCCAGTCAATATCGAGGTCCCTTTTATACGAATCCTTCAATTTCCAATCGTCGTGAACGATTTGTATACCAGTTTTCAACATGCCATACCAGCCTATTGCGTTGACAACGATTATACACACTGTAGCGGCCGCTGGAATCTCAAACATGTTCGAAATAAGCTTCGTAAGTCTACGCTTGAGGCGTTTTAGTAGGCTATGTGTTCCCCACTTATGTGTCGATTCAGCTCTAAGGTGCTTCTGGGTATCTGTACGTGTACTCCGGAGGCAGCTCACGGTTGAGCCCCCTTGATTATTCTACGAGCAGGACGGTCGTCGTAGCAGGAGGATGGGAAGATGCATAAGTTCGAAGGTGTGAGGGATCGTGGCTCGTTCGATGCTTGTGTTGCGGTCAGTCCTGGAAGCAATCGTTTCTAGCAGAAGCGCGCTGAGCAGATGAGGCTGAACTTTAGAGGCACATTCCACTTACCGAAGAGCCTCAGCCTTCCTAATGACCAGCTGTAGTCTACTACGCCTTCGGTACGTTCGTCCTTGTAGCTCCTGCATAATACATACCTTCATTACGTGGGGCATTCATACCAGCAAAGACATCTCGAGCAATCCCTTGCCCTCGCCCTCACTAACCCCGTTGCGATTGCGGACCTTCGCCATCGTTGTATAGGGTACCGCTGAAGGCCAGCACCCTCCCGACGTCCTAGGATTCTGAATTGAGCACCTGTAGATATCCTGTTCAGCATCGTATTGTATCGACTTGCGAAAAGTCAGCGCGATCATGGCGACAAATGTTCATAGCATCGCAACCGTGACCGAGAGAGAGGAGACAAACCCTTCAGCTACGTTTCCCTCGACGGGGCCAGACACCCCGCGAGCCTCTCCATCAGGCGGGCGCTCCTCACTCGATACCGATGCCAGAAATGCTTCAGATCCAGAGGAACGCGCTTCTCAGATCGAAGGAAGGGCTTCCGCACCGCCGATAGAACCGCCAATCCCTGCAACCTCCGAGACCTCCCCACCAATTCCAACCGCGGACGCGGTCGAAATGGTGCCGCCGTTGCCGAATATAGAATACGCAAAAGCCGACGGAAAGAATGACGAGCAAAGGTCGGAAGCTGTACCGAGAGTTCAAATACACGCGCAACTCAGGAAGACATTGGCGCTCTTACGGACCGTGTTGGAGGCGCTACGTGAACGCCGCGCTACACTCCAGGATGTCCAATATCTGGAAGAAACTATTGAAAACTGCCTTACACGATTTAGAGTTTGGTCGATGGATATTTTCCAATATGATCGGCCGGAGATTTTTGGTTCTGAGAATGTGAACGCTGAACCGATTCCCGATGTGCTCGAAAACGCCCACCAATCATTCACGAGGTTAATCCATCTGCTTGCAGAACTCAACGCTAACTTTATTGCGATCACGTATGTTACACACTATTCCATGCATTTTCTCTACTGATCTGAGGACTGCTCTATTAGACCAAGATCAATTGGACCTCTGCTCATACAAAAATTCCCTGAATGGAAAGACAGCATTGCGGAAACAAGCTCGAGCATTCTGACTGAAGGGCCTAAAGTTGTCCTCGCACTTCAGAAGCTAGTCAAGTCATACCAGGAAAAATCCAATCGTAACAGACCAAAAAGCAGGCGTGCGCGTGTGCTATCTCTAGGTAAGTGGTTCCTGTCGAGGAGCTTTACCAAGGTCTGCTAAATGCAAGCACAGACGGCGGTGGCGTGCGAAGCTTTGCCAGTCTCCTCATTTTAAAGGACCTAATGAGACATTTAAACGAACTGCGATCCCAGGGAGGTAGTGTATCCTCCAAATTTTGGGCGATATCATGTAGCTGAATCACTAAATAGCATCAGCAAAGAACTCTACGGAGCCACTGAGGCCGACCGACGTTTTCGACTACATGTATGGATCAAGTAGCGGCGGGTGAGATCACCATTTACCAAGCGCTAAGAGTTTAACCTAACGTTGTGAAAATAGACTCATCGCCATCATGCTGGGACGCCTCGGTATGACGGTCGAATCCGCCATCAGTAACTACATCCAATACGCCGACCGCATCTTCAGCTCTCCCAAGCGATCCTTATTTGTCGGAATTACTCGAACCCGATACAGTGAAAAAAACTTGGTCCACGCCACACGTCTCCTAGTCGGCGACTTCGATCCAAGCCCTCCTCATGACCGATGGCGCCGAGACATCTTCCGTTCATCAGACACAAAAACCAAAGTGTACGATCTCCTAACCCACGCTATTCAGTCGTGCTAACAGATACAGGGGCGTGACAACATTCGACACAACTACGAATAAGGCATACTTACTCCGGTCATACTCCACCCCAGACGAGGGATCCTTCGATACCGACACCCTCAAAGTCTGGGAAGCTGCTTGGGCAACCTCAGCCGCACCCTTTTACTTCCCGCCCATGCCCTACAAGGACAAAACTTTCATAGATGGCGCAATATCAGCTAACAACCCATCCCTTACAGCCTTTAGGGAGGTACTAGAGCACACACAACACAGAGAAATGATTTTCGTCAGCATCGGCAGTGGCGGGTCCATATCTCGCCTACCGCGAAAGTCGGGTTTCGATGTGCTAGGGATCGCGGCATACTTAAATACGCTAGCATCTCTGGTGATGGATACAGAGGCCACGGCGAGGATGGTGGAGGGCGTGATTGATAGGAGTCAGCAAGATTATTTTCGGCTCAATCCTATTGCGATGGGTGTGAGGAGCTTGGGAGAATGGAAGACTAGTTGGAAAGGGAAGGAGAAGTATTTTGATACACTAGAGTTGGTAAAGTTGCGCACGGCGGATTTTCTGCGCAAGGCCGAGGTGCAAAAGGAGTTAGCGGTATGTGCGAAGTGCTTGTTGAAGGCTTTGCAAGGTAAGGACGAGACCGAGTGCAAGATGCCTGCGGACGAGGGAAGGAGCTAGTGCCAAAAGTGTCCAGCCCCCGAAATTACACCTGACCTTTTTGACCACGACTGGACAAGGGTGGATTGCTGAAGAGGCGAAAACCGGCGTCAACGGATCGATAGATAGCACGACGACCACAATGAGTTCCTTCGTCAGGAACTAGCCTATGAGGGAGATATAGAATAATGGACTTCAATTATAGCTCTATATGTTGGCCGGTAAAGAATATGAGAGATTCTGAAGGCAGATCTGTTTCGCTACACCGTGCGTTTCGCGACCAGAGGATTGACGTTAATTCAAGTTCTTGGTGAGGTGTCTGGAATTTGTTGGGACGAATGTGTGTGTGTGTGTGTGGAGGGAATCTATTGATATTACATGTGGGGCCTGCGTAGCCTCGAGTTGGAACACGGGTGTGCGGGGAGAAATTAAATACCTAGATTGGCAATGACCGGAGAAAAACAGCCGTTCTTGCAATTATGGGCGGAGTTGGTGAGAATTCATCGCAATGAAGAGAGTAATACTGTGGAATTGGCTAACGTCTTCTGCGCTTACTGGTAAAAATTCTCGAATTGATTCTCCGTATTCTTTATTTCTAGAACAATCAGGGGAAATGAGAGCGCTTTAATACATTCTAAATCCTTCAGTGATAACTCACTATGACGAGAATTGGACGCAAGGTATTCAGACAGTGCCATCGGCGGCCTTCAGGTGGAGCGCAGGTGCGCCCGGGATTTCCGGAATCCCTAAGCGAGTGCATTAGTCAAATGTTCCAAAGAATGAGGTGAACGTGAGAGACAAACAGTCGCGGTCACCAATATCCTCATTAACGCGATTCTTCACTGCGCAGGCATTCATCGCGGCCATAGTCTGCGTCTTCATGGACTTGCAGTTGACGTAGCATGCCTCATCCATGATTTTCTGGAGGGAGTCGTCCTTCCAGCCGAAAACGTAGTCGCCGTGGCTACCGTAGCCAGTGCTAAGTCCGCGAGTTAGCATTTTCAATCCTCCGGTGGCCAGTATGAGAAATTCACCCGTCACCGAAGGACCAGACAAAGGGCTGGCTGCCATCCGTTGGCCAGTCTTCTTTATTGTTGAAGGCTTTGGTCTCGAAGATGACCTCATACATAAGTTGAGGCATGCGAACGGGATGGGTTGATGGGCATGGGCCTTGGGATTCAAAATTACCGCTGGCAGGGTAGCTATTCTAGGTCAGAGTGACACTTGCAGATGTGAGAAGGACTCGCCTCATATGGGAAATGTGGTCGGGACTGTCTAGGTTTTTGCCATCCCAGCATCTGCGAAGGTAAGTGTACTATTCAAAATTTTACCTTGCATAAATGACTCACGTTGGGAAGCGGACATTGGTCATGATACCGGCAGGGCAGGGCTTAGTTGGGAAGTTCTTAGTCTCGGGATAACGTGTGCCCATATCCTGCAAGCAAGTGTAGGTAAGCTGGGGATACTTGTTGGCATCGGCCTTAGTATTAGCCATTGGGTTACCGATCAGCATACGGAAACCCTGATGGCAGTTAGTCTATACTGCGGTGAAAGCATATCGCATTTAGAACGCTGGTTGCACTCACTGGCTTGAAGGCTGTGACCTTCGCCTTCTGAGCATAGTCTGCAAGCTGGTTCTGCATATAGTACACAGTCATGCCGCCGTTCGAGCCCTCGAAGCCAGAATTGCCCTTCTGGGGAACCCGCTTGAACGTTCCATTCTTAGCACGAAAGTACAAAGCAGCTGTCCAGTAGTTGGAGAAATCATCTGAGGGCTGGCAGGTCGTGCACGTGGACAGCGTCGGGGGGTCGTGGTTCTCTGGTAGCATAGAGGTATTGAAGGAGTTCTTAAGCCATTAGTCTGTGTGAAACGTTTTTGAAGAGATGGAACATACCCCACCAATGATCTGGTGTAGATGTGGGGATGGGGCCAGGCCAGGGTTGACTAGAGGATCGAGACGGTCGACGACGAGCTGGGAGCATCCAAACCGAATCAGCGCATGGCTGGGCGCGAAGAGCGCAAAAGCAATGAAAGAACTCCAAAGCATCTTAGCGTTCCAGGAGTAAAGTGGTATGAGGGGTAGTGGTATTAACAGCGAGGACACAGAGCACGAGGTACAGCAAACTATGGACTGCCTTGCCTTTTATGACGTTTGTCTTTGGTGGAGCTTGATTGCCCGCGCGGCCTTAACTGCCGAAGGCCTCCAAGAGACATACTGCTGATAAGAACAATGGCATTCTCTTGGCCTATAGGAAACATGATGCCTCAATTCTAGAAGGTACCGATGTTGATCTAGCCCACGGCGTGCGTAGGTTGAGCTTCTCCACCAAAGCAATAACGGTAGAAACTTCCGCGGGTGGTACTTAGAAGACCGTCATTTCCGTGGCTTGTGGCCAGGGTAGGTATGCTGGGATTCAAGGTAATTACTTTACGGGCATCAAAATCAATTTGAGATCCTCTAGACCCCCGGCTGTCCGATAGGTTCGCACAGCCCTGATCGGGAAATAATAGGACTTGACTTGGCTCCCAAGATACCGGATCCGTTCTGAGACGGCGCCTGATGTGCATCTTGGCCTGTCACATCACCTTGACTGGTCATGACTGATTTCCTTATGCAGGTCTCGAAAAACTAGTCGGTATACTCTCGCAGGTGTTGTGCAGAAGACGCGTACCAAGTTTTCAGCTACATAGCAAAGTTTGGTAGCGCCGAGCGTTGCTATGGTCTTATAAATCTGAAGGTTTCCAGGCCCAGAAGCAAGTGGTCTGCATGATAACAGAACGCATGGATGAGGTTGGGGCCCTGAAGCTTAAATGGCTTGTCTCCTACTGATCTAAATAGGCAGTCGCATTCTAAAGAGATATGAAAAAATGCAGACAAGCTCTCGGATGGTGGATCTCCCGGGCTTCTGGTTCGAGTCTGAGGTGCAGATAACGCGAGATGACGAGGCTGACCCTGAAACTGGTGTAGCGAGCATTTTGGCTTCAATGTGGCGAAGGACGACACGGAAATGGCTCACATGGCTGCCCTAAGTACGGGAACTTGGATACTGACAGCAAAGGTTAGATGAGATGTCTATGAAAATGATAATAGTGTTGGAAAGAGACATATAATATCAGATCGAGTCCTCTTGTGGAGCGGGAGTAGATGAATAACCACTCTTGGTGTCAGTCGGACTTCGAAATTCACTCAAGGATGGCATACACCTGGCGATGAGGACTTGGGACCTACACTTCGAAGTATTTTTTCTTACGACAGTTCGTATTCTGGGCTTGGGTAGCGTGTTGTAGCAAGTGAGGGTTTCTGCACTCCAGATGCTTTCCCGTCCTGTACAATATGTGAAACGCTAATTGGAGGTAGAAGAGGGAGACCTTATAATTTGGGGACCTAAGTCGCGGACGTTCAATAGTGATGTTATCGACTATGAAACATCGACAGGATGTGGAGCGGTTGCCTTGACTAAAACTTGGGGAAGTTAGGTGAGGGACGTTGTTCTTTAAGCCACATCTTACATATACAACCTTACATGATTACCCAGAAAATGGTTGGATATATATTAGCCGAAAGTGAATGGAATCCGTGGCGCCTAGTTGGCTGAATGCATATCAAATCACCGTTTTGATTGCCCTCCACTGCACGACCCACAATTTTAATTGCACTTCAATGAAAATCCGGGATGCTGTGTGGCATGGGAGAGAGGGTCCACAGGGCTTTCTTACGCGAGAATATGCAGGAAACGTGACTGTAAGGGCTCGTGGGGCTCAAAAAATGATGAAGGTTAAGACGACATGGGAGCTCGAATTAAACCTAAGAATTTGTAGAGGAAATAAGTTAGCCCTGAAGCCACGCCGAAAAGCGGCGATGAATCTCCGAAGCGTTGTTAGGAAAGATGAGAGCGAGCTCTGAAGATGTATTCAAGGGTTAGAAGGTTGGTTGTCTGGATTGCGGGTCTGCTTAATCAGCAATCTAGCCTAAACTGGTCAGGGCACGTGAGGCCTGCTTCTAGCCAATGGCGAAGAGGCAGAGCCGATTAACCCGACTGCAAAGTAGTGCTCTGTCCTTTTGATTTCAGAAGAGTGGGGCATTACATCGAATGGCCTCTAAACGGGACGGAACTGAGCATACCCCATCCAAGTCTGCTTCTGATAAAAAAATTATCTCGGCCGGGCAGGAGTCAAGTTGGCAACTGACGTTGTGATGTTGAAACTCATTCCTTTGACTAGCTGTCGTGAAGAAGGAAGTATGATTACGCCTAGGGAGTTTCGAGAAAGTATATACAGCATCCATGGGAGCTAGAGGTCTAGTTAGCGAGTTTGTCATGTGTTCCATGCAGGCGAAAATATTTATATAAATATCGCGCCATCGCGTTACTACTGGCACGAAAAGAGTTACGCGTACAGAAACCTAAACATGTTTCGATTTTTCGTTATCCTTCTGTGCGTAACTATCCTATTTCCTGCAGATCCAGTGCTCGCTCAGAAAGCTATCAAAATCATCGCTACTCGGGTGTACCACTGCGCGGCAAATGTCTCCGCCGTGGTAGTAAATAATTCCTCCGCTATTGAAGTTTTGTACGATACCTCCAAAAGCGGTACAAGCCTCGCTGCATCTGGGCTGAGGATTGTAGTACCCCAAAGCAAACAACAATGCTTCGTGAACATCGAGTTTGCTTGGGAGCCTGCAGAAGATAAGGTGGCGGTCGAAAGCGTTACGACGAAGGGTGCTGTTCGTTTGGACAAAGGGGTTCGGATGTCAGTGGATACGGTGGCTGTGTGGAAGAATCAACCAACTCCGGTGAGGCAGCCTACATCAGAGAAGAGAAGTACTAGTATACTGACTGATATGCTATATTAGACAAATTTCACCCAAGCCATTGCTTCCGGGCCTCTTGAGACCGATGCCTTTGAACTAATATCCAGAAATTCCTCTCGGGCATTGTGGTCAGGTTGTGGGGCGATGACGGTCCAGGGCGATTCGCTTGCTGTGCAAACCACATTCACAGTGTTTCCGGACGTCAATGCAAAAAGTGCAGGATTCGGGGAGATAGGGAAAGCGAGCGTTGTAAAGCAAAGGCTGAACCTAAAGTGGTTGGGGTCATGTCAAGATCAGAACTACTGCGAGCAAACAGACCGATATGGGGGACCGATGTGTGATCTAAAGTGAGGTAGAAACATTCATAAGTCCCCTACGGAATCAATTAATTTCGGAAACGGAAAGACGAAACGCTTCTTGGAACGGAAAGTAAGCAGTCTGTAGACTAGGAGGCACGTTATCGAATATCTCCAGTCCTGTATCCGGAAGGTTTGACCTCATTGATGTGCCAACCACCTAGAGGCGCCACCTACAAAGCCTTGACATCTGCTTATCGCCTCAATCAGTAGGGAATATAGGTGGAAATGATACGGTTATTGATTGTTCCATTCCTGCCTTACAACGTCTATATCGAGGTCAACTTAATTGCCAGGAAGAATATAGTGTAGATATTCCAAGAGATCATATATTGCAGTGATCGCATATATGCCAGGAGTAGATGAGTTCATGTCTAAAAAAGCGCTAATGGGTCACACACGATTCCATGCATTCTCCGTGCAGAGGTACTGGTTGAGGTGAATGTGCTGTGGTGAGTGCACCCAATCTAAGGTCTTGCTACGCATGCAGATACTCTATTCGAATTGCTTTTTGTGCGCGGTGATTTTAGTCAGATATTTTTCGGTGTCAAAGGCATTTTGGACTAGCCCGCGAAAACTCAAGGCGCAAGAGGTTCTCCAGACTTCTCGAGTATAGATTTGGAAGGTGATCTCGGGTGCGCGACGACGCATTTCTGGCAATCCACTTCCACCACATCGATAGCCTGAACGGGCAGAGACGAATGAACAATACCGTCGTCAAGGAGCAGACCTAATTTGACTTTTGCTGGGGACTTTAGCTGGCTATTCTAGAGCATAGGCGCAGCTTCCATCCGGATACGCATACTGGCCATATCATTACTGAACGGTCCATAGCCCCTGGTGTTTCTGTCAAAATATCCAGCACCTCGGCCGCCACCAGGAATTGCCGAGGAAGACTGTTTCAAGGCATAGACGCCATTCCACACTGCAAGGATTGTGTTGAAAAATTAGATGATCATTGAGGAAACAAGTAATGCGCGTGGATTTATTTTCGTATATATATTCTTCTACTGTGCTTGAGAGCCTGGGAGGAGATTGACCTTTGGCTGCATGCAACAACAAACCTAAGCAAGCCGCCACCATCTGTGCCCATGCTAATTAGGGAGCCTCGAAGTGCAGGAAGAGCGCCTTATCCTATGGGTGATGGGTGAATTGGTGGCGCCGTTATTGTGGTAACGGGGCGAGGTTGATAGCCCGTATTGTTTTGTGTCATGTTTTGCGCGCGTTTCGGAGACGATATAGATTCGTTTGTGGCAGGATCGTGTGCAGGCGTTCGGGAGTATTATACGTGGCTCGGGAGGGGTTTGGCGGTGATAGTCCTGGAGCTGGAGGCATGGGAAGGATCCTGTGGTCTCTGTGCCATTAGGTTCTTGCGTGACAGTAACCTCGCTGCTGTAGGTTTTGTTTTAAGTACATGAGGCATGGAACATTCCCCTAAGCAAAGGAGTAACTTACAGTATTTTGAGAGGGGCCTAGGGGTGATACTCAAGGTCTATGTAGGCACAGCAGCATGTCCTCAACCCAGCGCTTCAAGATACGTTCACTCTCCAGTCAGGACCCACCGACTCCCATCTGCTTGAGGTATCGCAGTAGTTGAATCAGACTAAGACTCCTTAAGAAGACTAGCACGCTTGATTCATCATCCGCATGATCCTCGCAGTTTTCGCGTACGGAATCCAGTATTCTTTGACCATACCAATGTGGGTCTATTACATCGTTCCTAAAAGCCATCGTACTTAAATTACCCGCGACGAAACCTAATACAGAGGTGGCAGATGTGGCCACTAAAGCGATAACTGCTTTTCTACGCTTAGTTTAGTTGCTTGCGGGTTCATATTGGGTTTAGCAGGCTGGACGTTGAAAACACCGATTCCCTCTAAGCCAACCAATCAACGTATCGTTACTACAGGGTATTAAGGTACTTGAACTAGTAGCGCTGTTCCAATGCTAAAGCAAACCAGCTTCTCTGCCCCATAAACCTAATCAACTTAAGGCCGTTTATAATTCCACCCCTTTTTAACTCACCAAGCAGATCTCCTTACACCCCACCTCCTTCTAATCCGGCCCATTGAGCAGGATTTGAGGGCGATGCGAGTGCAAGGAGGGTTTCACTTTGGAGAGGTTATGTAGGAATATGAAAGGTCTTGAAGGTGAGATTTAATTTGGAGGATGAGCTGAGAGGTGGTTGAGATTAAGTTGATGAGGTTACCTGGCGTGTGGCTGTGTCGTGAATGCTATGCCGTCTAACCGTTTAGATAAACCAAGCATTGAGCAAGGAGTGGGCTAGGACGAGATTAAATTTCATATAAGAAGAACCTTTTTTTTGATATTTGTACATTATTTGGCAGACGCGTTTTATTATTGCTCGTAGAAATGTGTGTTGAGGGTGGAGTTCATATTTTCACGCTATTGCATACTGTGCTCAGATATGCACACTGTGGGAGGAAGCAACACACATCCCATAATCCTCGAATGTTCGTTTTGTCTTTCATCATTCTGTTGAGCCAACCTTTTGATACGTGGCTGCAAACTTATATATTCCTTGCATCAACATTTTAGAGCGTTGTCCACTGGAGATCCATTATCGTGTCACATTCAAAGACTTGTACAATGTCAAAGGACTTCAGATGTCGAGTGGCAAGTAAGCCTGAGAATATATTACTCCTACAGCAAATGGCACCGCGCCCTCGACTCAACAAATTATAGACCTCGGATACTTTTTTTTTCTTTTTGGAAGCAGAACTGGTACAGTTTGCTTTCGGATGCCAACCCTTGGGAGCCGAAAGATGAGCACCATCCCTTAATCTGGGAGGAGATGGATGCCTAGCCTATTCTACATCCTCATCTGGGGCATGTGCTTGATTGCTGCATATGGCTGCTTAGACTATGCCACAAAGTTAGACACTAGTTCTTCAATGCGAAGACCAGCAGCTGTTTCGGGTACATATGCGTTAGTATCTGTGCTCTAATGTAATGCGTGCGTGGCCGAAGGTCACAGGTGCTGTAGCCAACACCCCAGCTATCGCATGATATCGCAGAAAGGGTTATACCTCTAGGTGCTAAACATATACTGCATGCGTCTTTTCCGGCGAGGCATACAATTGGATCAAACATGCCAAGAGTTAGTACACATCTGGTCTGCTCCAAGACGTTTCCGTCGCTGAACTTTCCCCTTTAGTTTGTTCCCGATACTGACGTCCCGAAGATGATCCTATGTTTTACTGACTCTGTGACTGAACCAAATATCCAAGACTGCATCGCCAACATAACCCTCATCTTTGGGAAGACTGTCAAAGGAATTTAACTCACTGCCACCGTTCAAAATTGAACAGATCCGGTTACGAGTAATCTCAAATTTTTGAATACAGCCACAGCTGTTATCAACATGTGGGCGGCGTGGGCTATAATAGGAAAGCCACCTTCCCCAGCCACCCGTCCCGGTTGAAGAGCATTTAGCGAGTTCATAAATAACCGGGCCATCTGCGACGCTGCTTTTGTGGTTAAGAACCGTGGTGTAGAGTGGTACAAAGTGAATCTCCAAAACACCACTCTAGAGTCCTGCTCGGAATCCGCCATGGTCTATGACATTGGCAAAGGTGGTCTACTTCCTCCCTGAGCAAGAGCTCAATGGGTTCCCCGGTGCCTCTTACCTCGTTATTCTCGCTAAGGTGGCGAAGATTAAGAGCACGAACACCTCTTATTTTTTTTTTGCGAGGATTTTTCGATCCCGATTAGGTAGCAGGGGTTCCAACGGCTTTACTACGGGGCATAACGGTCACGTGTTCAGTACAAACGTACTGAGTTCGTGAGCCGCACTGTAAGCTTAATGATGCTCTAGGTACAGTACATAGTACAGATTATATTACTCTTTTAGGAAGTTTATATAGGGATTCTAGAGGAGTAGAAGGGTTAGTGAGTAGCAGGCCTGCAGGGAGCGTATAGGGGGGTTTCTAAAGTTCTAATTAACTAAAAGTTTTAAGCAAACGCTTAAATCTCTTTTTAATCTATCCTATCTACTGTCTGCTGTCTTAATAATGCCTAATACTAACTATTTTTTATTATAGAGTTATCTATCTACGCTTCTTACTATACAGGCCTTATCTAGCTAATTATATACTAGTATTATCGACTGCAGCAGTAGGAAACTATAACTATATTATTTAACGCCTACTAGGGGAGCATAAGGTTAACGCTAATAAAGAGCTCTTATCTACTAGTTTACAGCTACTGCAGCACCTATAGGAGGCATCTAGAGAAGAATTAGTTATCTGGCAGTTAATTAGACCTTAGTTCTGCGCCTCTAAAGACTTATAATTTTAGCTGTTTAAACTAGAGTACAGTTAATTGAATTAAATTGTACTACTTGTACAGATTATGTGAGCTGTAACAGTTACAATGTGCACACCTACATCTTCTCCTCTCTGCTGTACGAACGTACACAAAATCTCACTTGTACAGGCCTCAAAATCGCCCAATCGTACAGTACGACGCCTCTTTAGAAGCCCTGCTAGGTAGGGAGGTGCCTTATCAGAGAAATGTGACCTTTCATGAGGGGTTGGTTCTGATGAAGATCAATATGATAATCAAGAGAGGGCGCGATTTCGTATGTTATATTATGATTGAGGAATTTGCGGATGGGGAGGTTCTGGAGATGGTGAGGACAGGAAATACAGATTTTCTGAGAGAGAATTGCATTGATGATATGGGCTGTGATCAAATATAGATGACCAATGCCAATGGTTTAATGCGAAAAGGTTCCAAGTGTCTCATTTGACTCCTCTAATTTATTTGGTTAATAAGAACGATTATAGAAGCGGGTAAAGGACGAATATAGTGTAATATTTGAAAGACGACGTTATTGAAAAGCCCTGCGAGCCGGCAAATTTGTTTTTAAGCTTCCGTTTGCGAGTGTACTTTCATTGTCTAACTTCCAAACAAGTGAACGTGCTTGTTCGAGCTTTAAGAACAGCTTCTTCCACCAGTTGCTTCCTGCTTTCTTATCAAGCACAGTGTCTCACCTACAATCCCGCAAACGATAAACTTTCAAAGAATGCCATGCCTTCTAGAAGACGGAAGAAATGCTTATATGAGGGTTCTAAACCAGGGTTCCTTATGCTCCATCGAATTTTAGTCAGTCTTCGCCATACAATTTGCTCACCAACATGCGAGCTCTAACCCCCGAACCTAGCTGCGCTCTATCTGTTCACGCAATTGCACATCCAAGGTTTCTGCCCGCCTTTCTACGACATCTTACACCACAGCCCCACATAAACTACTTTTGGGATCTATACCACTCCTGAAGCCGCCGAAGAAACCGCAAGAATTTCTCTCTGACTCACCGTAGCCACAACGAGGCTGCTGGACTAGTGGGATACTACTACGACGACATACAGAAGCTATCCAGTGCGGTGGTTACTGTCGGAAGCGAGGGAATGGAGTTAGTCATTCCGAAATCGCCGTACAGCGCGTTCCCACTCAGTCGGGTCAGTTGGAGTCGTTGGCTCGAAAATGGGTACCATGACTACGAAGCAGCCCGTCGATGAAGACGGGTTCTTCGTTCCGCGGTCGATAGTCTGTCTCCCACCAAAACCCCACTCTGGCCACCCAGTCGCCCCCAACAAAACAATTACTCGGGCCTTCATAGAGGAGAAAGATGCGCATTGGGCGCGCACAAAGGCGGATGGAGCTGAGGACATAATCCGAGAGGCGACGATCAAGAAAGTAGACAAGGACGAAAATTGGATACAAACACGAATTTCACTTTATAGAAAAAGTGATTGAGGGCTATTTCGAGGTTTAGGCGCATATAGAGACGAGATGGGGTGTGTGCGGAGGCGTGTGCAGAAGCATGTATGGCAGCTTGTTGTGGAGCAGCCTAATGAGCTTGAGGAAGAGCCCTGGAATGTCGAGGAGACTCAGCAGATGATCATAAAAGCGGAAGTAGTTAGGGGAATTGAGAGTGGTAAGGCTAATGGCAGACGGACGACAAACTTTGGAGACGGGAGGGGTATCGGGCCTACCTATCAAGGTCGACGGCATTCCGCTCCTTCCATGATGGATCTAGATCAGGCGTGAGGGTTATTCTGATCGGGGGTATCAATATTGCAGATAACTAACTCGTAACGTGAATGTAAATTTATAGTCTAGTCGGGTTGTACAAAGTCCTGACCACGAATGAATGGAATGGCCCTTCACGTGACTCACTTTTAATGATCTCCAAGCTGGGCGTTGTGAACTCTGCTGAGGCCAATTCAGGTTCGCTAGATTTATTACCATGGTAAAGCTTATTGGAATCAAATACGGTGGCCGGGAACAATTTTTGGTCTCCACATTGCAGTGGTCCGATGTCCGATTCCCAATGTCTCTTCCAGATTTGGTAGGCTAAGGCTCTACAACTCTCGGAGTTAAAATCCTTCCAGAATCCTCAATTTTGTTATTCATAAACAGATAATCGTTCATGAGTTCTTGTGTATTCAGTACAGTTGAACTGGGGCTGCAAACCGGAGTTGATAAAACCTCGAACGAATCTTGTTGAGTGAGGCTGGATAATCACCTGGTTTGCGTTAGCTAGCAGCTAGTATAAGAAGGGATATTACACCGAAGAACATGCGTTGGTTCTACCACCTCTTCTTAAACTGATCGTTTCCTCCTGCCATCCTCATCTCCATCGGTTTCGATATTCAAAATCCTACAAACGGTAGTGCCACGCCTGTTCCCGAATTCCCCTTAATTAACTTTGATTTCAGGTCTCCATTCGTACGTACAACAAAATGTTTTCCAAAATCATGGCCGCCACTATCCTATTCCTCGGCCTGGCCGTTTCTGCACCGGCACCGGCTCCGTCCGCTACCTGCCAGCCTGGCGAGTACCGCTGCGACTATTGGGCTGCCGGCATTGAGGTCTGCAACATTTACGGTTGGCACACTGCTGCGACTTGCGGAAGCAATACTTGCAAGAGCGAGCCCGATGGCATGCCCTACTGCCACGATGTCTAAGCAATACACTCAAACACGCTAAGTGAATAGCCAATTTGATGTTGGGTATGCTAAGTATAGATCCTAATAGTGCACAGGCAATTTTCGCGTCAGATTCATGTTGAGCAGAAAATGGCGCAAAGGGGTTTTATGATGGTGAAGTTCTTTTCTTTGGGGAGATTGGGGAACGTGCAAGTTTAAGCCACTGGGGATTATTCAATCAGATTTCTGTTAGAGGCAAACGCGTCTTTTGCACTCCAAAATCAAATATACTTGTCCCCCATGGTTTCAATAAACCTAACTTGCCGCTGGGGTCTGCATTGCCTGCCTGCACTGGAATACTATCTATCTCGTATCACAGCTGGACTAGGTTCAGTAATAATGAGCAGGAATTCCTTGGGAACATCAGATGCGGTGGCTGCAGCAATATCCTATCCATGGTCGATCATCCGGAATTGTTTTTGTTAGCGCCGCAACAACACCGACGGAGTGAGTTTGCGGCCTTCCCATCAACTACGCCATCACCAGCTCGGACTCCACCCTGACTATCTATTTCCGCGTTACCGACACAAACCGTAATGCCAACATTCAAGCACACAATTTGTTAGGGACAAGCGGGCACGATGAAACAATTGGCTTCATGATCCTTCCGTCATGCGCTCCTGTCACTCATACCGTTGTTTGTTACACACTATAAAACATGTTTAAGGCCGCTCCCTCTGTGAATGGCTGGGTCGAGCATGGCAACCTCATCTTCAGTTTACGTGGTCATCGATCAGTACCAGGGTAATTTGCCCGGACCTCACAGCCTAAATGTATTTCGCATTTTTGGGGCCTCTCTCTCGCTTAAATGGGCAAATACTGCATCAGACGCTTTTGGTCTTGCACTCTGTGGGGAGCCCTGAAGTGTCGTGACCCAACTCCAGCTTCTCATGGCTGCAAAGAATGGATTATTGAAGCTTCTAAGCCCCATTTTCAAACTTGGAAGAGAGATTTTCAGCTTGTGTTGGTGAAAATGGGGGAAGAGTGGCAGATTGGGGTTCAGATTGTTTAGAAGAATATCAAGGAAATCGTCAAGTAGGAAGACATCAACCAAGATGAAATCAAAAAGGAGATCTAACGGCGGGCGATCTAAGAGGAGGGCTTGTAGCATGACTATATTAAGTAATAGAGGATTTAATAATTGTCAGTTCTTGCGACATTTCAGAGCGCCAGAGATGACGCTTTCTGACGAGTTCGATCACCTAAATGTGTAGGAAGACAGAAAAGCATTCTCGACAGCATGAGATATAACTCTTTTTTAGGAATTGCATGGGATAGTACGGGGGCATATCCAGGTGGACGATTGGTTAGGGAAGGGAAATTTTCGTCGAGGATAACGATGTATGGATTTTAATCTTCTATATACCCACCCCCGCTCTACTCAAATATTTTACACGTAGAAACATTGAAACTCCTCTAAATGGAAAGACCCTACTGTCAATAATATAATATTTCAGAGGTAGCAGATAATGGACAACGTGGCCGCCCTAAATTGTGCTCCCCACTAAATCAGATATCCTCACTTTCTTCGTTACCGGACAAAATCACCCTATTAGAGTCTATGAAGTGATAGCACTTCTCATGGTTTGACTGAATTGTATTAAAGGTGAAATACTTGTCTCATGTGAACGAATTGTAGGCTCTTAGAAACCATATTCCATTATAGACCGAATACGGCATGGTCAGACCGCCTTATCGATTTTGCATGTGGTTTCGTTCTAAAACTCCTCCTCCAGCGATCTCTCCCCTTTACCATCTGTACTATTTCTCTGCCTCTCTCCTTCCTGAACGCTTCCCACCTGGACAATACTCCTTGCACGATTTCTAAGTCACTCCTTATCTCCTTCTGCCACAAAGCTTCAAATCTTCTAGATACCCTTTTTTCCTCAACTCTATAGCCTTGTGCTGCACTCCTCATTCCCGCAATTGAAATCTGCAGAAAATGAGGTCTCTCGTTCTGGCCCTTGTCGCTGGGCTGGCTGTTCTTTCAAATGCGATCCCTCTAATTGATCCGGCGTCACGGAGCCACAATGAGCTTACCAGTAATACCACCACCGAGGCACGTGAAGTCGAGGAAAACGGCAAATGGCGCGGCATTCCATATAATGACCCCGATTTAACCCACCTCTTCAAGGCCTCGGGTTCCCAAATCTTCTGGGCATACAACTGGGACAGCATTTCGAACGGCGCGGAGACCTTCTGGGAGTTCGTTCCGATGCTCTGGAGTGACACTTCCGATCACACTAGCCGTTGGTTCGACAACGTCGATAAGGCTGTTAAAGCGGGTACATGGCATGTGTTGTCTTTTAACGAGCCGGATGGTTGCGCGTAAGACATGCTCCCCTGGCCACTCCTTAAGTCGTGTCGAAGCTTTCTTATTACTGACAGATTCATTTTAGCAACGGAGGATCATGTATGCAAGACATTGGGCGCGCTGTCTATGCATATCGTCAGTATATCCATCCTCTCTACGCGAAGTATGACGGAAATGTCCGGCTGAGCGCTCCGGCTGTTACCAATGGCGCTCCTCCTATGGGCCTTGACTACTTACGACGCTTCCTATCTGCTTGCAATGATTGCCGCATTGACTGGGTAGTCATTCACTGGTATGGAGCCGCGGACAATTCCGGCGACTTCAAGAAACATGCTCAGGAGGCCTACGAGGCCGGTGGTAAGCGTCCAATCTGGATCACTGAGTTCGGCGCCTATGGCTCTGAGGACCAAATTATTGGCTTTTTGAACGATGTCCTCCCATGGCTGGACCACCCTGACCAGAAGTATATCTACCGATATGCGTACCAGTGGGCCGCTCCCGGTTCCCTTGTCAATGGCGTTGGAGATGGCCTGAGTGCAATTGGACAGCTCTACGCTTTCCATTGATCAGCCAAAGGCAGTGCGCATTTAGGCCACGTGATTTGTTAGTGAAACTAGGCTTTTAAAAATGTGGCTGAACTAAACTTACGATGTAATAGATGGATTTGCGATAAATGTCTTAAGGCACTTTTTATTGAATGGTTTGTAAGCCTGGAAGGCTTGCGCTCTTTTCTTAGTGAGAGACCCCTACCTCGAACAAAGAATTAAATCGATACAATGCAGGAGGGGGATATTATAGAGGAAAGGGATTTCAGTCTTTGATCGCTCCACAAGACTGTCTTAAGAGACTGCCCCCGAGATCTAAATGCATCAATAAGCTCAAAGCTATCGCAATGAGCTGGAATAATTCCTAATTCAGTCCATCTTCCAACTCATTTCTGCTGGCGTTTTACTCTTGTCTTCCTTTAAGCTTCCCAGAAGGAGATGAGTTCCAGAGGCCTAAGGTAAAAACTGAAACATTGGTGATGATTTCTTGGAGATTGCATGATAATATGGACTCTACATTGGTAGTGACTACGGAAGCTGTGTCGCGAATACTACAGGAACGATAAGAGCAGATGCGGTGACCACATAATTGGCTAATAGATTTGATATGTAGTAGTTTTCGTCTCAGATATGAAGGGCGAGGGGTTCAAAGAGAAGAAATGGGTGCATGGTTAGGGCTAGACAGGGGCATGTGCAGTGGGCGACAGCAGGAGGACCAGGGCTTCCAACGGGCCGTACTACGGTCTGTACAAAGTGAACCGTAACGGTCACGTGTTCAGTACGAACGTACCGAGTTTGTGAGCCGTACCGTACGTTTAATGATGCCCTAGGTACGGTACGTAGTACAGATTGTTTTACTCTTTTAGGAAGTTTGTATAGGGGTTCTGGAGGGGTATAAGGGCTTTGGCGAGTAGGAGGCCTGTAGACGCTTAAATCTCTTTTTAAGGGTTTTAATCTATCTATCTGTCTGTTGTCTTAAAAATGCCTATTACAGACTATTTTCTATTGCAGAGTTATCTATCTACGCCTCTTGCAGCCTTACAGGCCTTATCTAGTCCTATCTGCTCTTGTTACTAGGGAGAACTAGTTAATTAGACCTTAATCTTGCGTCTCTAGAGACCTATAGTCTTAGCTGTTTTAACTAGAGTACAGTGTACTTTAATTAAATTATACTACTTGTACAGATCACGTGAGCTGTAACAGTTACAATACGTACACCTACCTCTTCTCCTCCCTGTCGTACAAATGTACACAAAATCTCACCTGTACAGGCCTCAAAATCGCCTAATCGTACAGTACTACGCCTCGTTGGAAGCCCTGAGGAGGACCTCACCCGGGTGAGCAATTGTCTGACAAGTGCTACCAAGAGAAGTCGAAGTCTTACAAACGTTGACTTAAATTGGAGGATTCATATTTTTGTCTCCCATGTATTATGGACAGCTCCGGGGAAGTTCTTTCAAGTTCTCGCATGGACCAAGGGTCTGAACTGAAATTCATGCTTCAGAAGGTAGATATAGACGCCTAGTCTTGACCCTCAATGCAAGGAAGAGCACGGAGAGTACGGTAACAGGGTTTAACATGACACTTCCAATCCTGAAATCGGATGGGTTCGCGATCCGCAGACACTAGAAGTTTTGTAAGACGCATTAACAGCCGAACTTGGGCGGGATGAAAACTGCAAGACCTTTCGCTGCTCCCCCTTCCCACCATTTCGACAAGGTGGTGACATGATTACCTAGGTATGTCTCAGCTAGCATGATGTGGCTTCCTCATGCGAGGTCTGAGTGAATGTCAATCTCCCCACGCCAGCGATAGGCGATTTCTCACAGCCACGCCACAAAGGACTCAAAGAAGGGGCTAGGGACTGAAGACTACGCGCGGTCCGCAAGCTTGAGTTGCGCCAGACATATTCTTCCCGATGCGATCTGCAATTTCAAAACTTGACGGTGAGATCCAATGGGGGATGACAGGGGTTTCGGCCAGATATTGAGCCAAGAACGGTTGGATGTTAGTAGTGTCAAATCTGGAAGGAAAGGAAGGCGAGGAGAGCGGAGACAAGGAACTGCATGGCGGTGTTAGGAGGAGGCGCAACACAGATAAGTCTAGGTCTGCGCCCACATAGGAGGGGAATTGTTGTTGAGATGAAATCTAGTTCGGGAGGCAAGATGTGCAGGGAGACCAAAGCTAAGACAGTCGCTAGGTTGGTTCTGCATGCCTTAGATGAACAGCGGATGCAGTGCAGCATGGATGGAAATATAGTTTCTGGATTGCACAGAATCTTTCATATGGCTCGCATTTAGGTCATGGTTCAGTCAAGCAATGCACCCTGGCTACAACCAAGACTGCACTAGATAATTGCTTGTTAGTGCTCCTTATGAGACGAAATTGCATTTAATACATTATGTCAACCCGGATACTTAGTGGTATCTGTTGGCGCATCCTGCCAAGGCCGAGATCGCGGCGTCGTTAAGGTTGCTTCTGACGTCTCCCGTCCAGATTGGTGGAAGAGGATGTACCTTGATACTGTCCCGTGTCCCTGAATCGAGTGCCGTGCGGAAAGTTGTGCGGAAGTGCGGGCGTAAATAAGGAACGCCGATTGGACGATAAAATGTACATATCTCGATGTGGCATAGGAGTGAATCTGTCAGATTGTCTGAGACGGTGTGGCATCCATGGCATCGGTTTCTTTATTCAGTACTTTATTGTCAACGTGGTTGCGAGTCTCGAGGTTGGCACTGTTGTTGAGGTTCGGAAATCTTGTGCGAGGAAGTTTTTCGTTATGACAAGAAGATGAAATGTCAACACGCAAGAGGAAAAAGGGTGTCGCAACGGAGGCATATGCAAGACCGGGCTATTATCATTAATGAGCGGGGCGAGCGACGAGCACATCTGAAATTGTGAGGTCTGATTGGCTTGATGCAGAAGCAGCTGAGCAAACCTCACCCTGCACCTGCATAATGGCTGGCGATGCCAATCATCACTTTCCCATGTAGCCCGAAAATGGTGGCTGTCTGAAAGGGCGTCAATGTGCTGAATTCCTTCCTTTCCAGTCAGTCTTCTTCTGGGAAGTTCCTCTTCCTTCAAAGTGAGAAGGGGAGTGTCCGCTGAGTCCGCCAGCCCGAAACATCTGCGGGACTGAGGCTTGTTTGCCAGCATCTTCGTCGTCAGTCATAATGACGTACAATTGTGCTCGTGAAGGGTGGCCCCTTCTTTTGACAAATGGGACCACAGATGGGACTGGCAAGGTTTTCTCGAGTCCCGATGCGGGCTGGATCATGATGATCGACTTGCCGCTTGCCCAGATTCCCGAAGCCACAGCCAAGACCGGGGATGAGGATTGGACCTCAGCCGGCGACCGTCCTCGTCAACTGCTCTTCAGGGCTCCCGCTCGATCTTAGGAAGCTTCTTCATTGGCAGACTCTTGCTACCGGTTCGCCCGACTAGCGGTGGTTGAGGTGGGGAGCCTCTGCTTGAAGGCGACTTCCTGCAGAGCGTAGCGGCCATGTGCAACCACGGCGCCTGATATCCATCCACGCTCTGCACCAGATCTGGGAATCTGGGAGAGATGGCAAGGCAAGCATGCCCAGGGCCCCTGTAGCTGGGCTGTCCCCAGACGGCTGCCATGATAGCAGTAGCCGAGGGGTGCCGTATCTTTAGAGGGAGGTGTATATAACCTCTGATTATGTGGGGGGCCATCTTCCCGTTTGCAATCTCTTTCCTCGCGCCTCCGTAGCCCACGCAGCGTTTCCTGTCACTCAACGCGGAGACTGGCCCGCGTCTAGAAAACCTATCGTCAAATATCCCCCCTACTGCGAGTGGCTGTATTGCGCTCCGAGACTGCCCATTGGCTTCTTCTCGCTCTACTTGCCATTCGCCACCCATCAGCCAGCAGCAAACACATATATTCACCTCTCTTCTCCGTCCCCATCGCTTCTCGTCCAACCCACCACGTTAAGGCGCAGCTTCCCCGGCAAACCCCAACCACGCTACTCTCGTTTCATCACTGTGAGACCTTTGTCATTCCTTCCTTCTATTCTCGCTCGTGCTTCCCTTCCTGTCCCCCATTTTCCTATCATGGTCTACTCTCTCTCTTACCGTCGCCCTTCGCACGTCTCCTCCCGCGAGTCTCTCTCCGGCCAAGAGAAACAGAAGTCAATCAATGAATCGGTCAACTCTGGAAGTAGCGGAATGTCCCACGGAATTCCTGAAGCTCTTTCCTTTGACCGCATCATTGCCGGGGGTGTTTGTCCCGTAAGTCTCCTATCACTTGTGCATTGTTGCTTTGGCCAACCCTATCATCCAATAGCCGTGCACGGTCCGGGATTTTATGAACTACCTCAAATACATTGAGCTTTCAGCGGAGAATCTTCAGTTCTTTCTATGGTACCGCGACTATTGCAAACGATTCAGCGAGGTCCCAGAGTCTGAGAAAGCTCTCTCACCAGAATGGACGGGCGAGCATGTCGAGTCTGAGGCTCAAACCCGACCCAAGCGCCTCGGCGCAGAGGCTGCCTCTATCTTCAAGGGCACCGACTTCGTCAGCGAGCCTCGAGTTGCCGAAGTAGAGAAATCTAATCCTTTCTTCACGCCGCCCCGAACGCCAAATAGCGACTCGGCCGAGGGCAAGAGGGATGGAAACTCACTGGATTCATATGATGAGAGCCTGACTTCCGGCGGGAAGATAAACCACACTCAACGTGCTTCTGGTGCGTTTCAGAGTGTGGGGCTCAAATGGAAGCCTCGTTAGTATTGCTGACTTTCTTTTTTCTCTTAGGGCCAACCAGCTCATTTCCGGCAGTATCTGTTCAACCATATCGAGAAGAAATCGCCCGCATCATCTCCATCTATGTCGCGGATGGTGGTACTCGTGAATTAAATCTCTCGTCCAAGGAACGTAGTGCCTTGCTTCATGCGCTTCAGAATACCACTCATCCATCCGCCTTCCACAATGTCATCACTACAGTCGAATGGTCTCTGCGATGCCAGGCTCATCCCAATTTCATTCGCTGGACTATTTGCAACGGCAACAAGCCTCGTGTCATCTTCGCTCGTGGTCTTGGTGTTGGCGGAATTGTTGGGGGTATAATAGCTGCTATTATCATTACTCTCAGCAGTGCGAGTCGCGCCTGGCGTGTCCTTTCTATGATTGGTTTCTTCATCGGCATTTCCACCCTTATCGCCGCCTGGAAAGGCATGTGCGTCGTTCTTCACGGAATGCACCACCGCCATCTCCGCCCATGGGAGCTGTTTGCTTCTGACGACGAGCCCGCTGGGTACGACATGAAGAGTGACTCGTATGACAGCCTGTCCTCTCATGCCTCAAGCAATAGCTGGGAAGACGAACCATGGGTTGCGAAGTACGAGAAACGCAACGTCGTCCGCAAGGTTTTCGATCGTGAGGTGTGGATTCAAGAACCTGCTCTTCGCCAGATCCAGGATACCATCTTCCTTCAAGCCATCATTGGAGCGCTGGTTCTTTCGATCACCCTCGTAGGCATCTTCTGCGCATTCCCCAAGGGCAACTATTTCTAAGCGAAACGTCGACGACCCTACACCAGAGTTTAGTTGGCATCTATTCCTTCTAATTTGCTTTCAGCTTGCTGTATACCCCTCTCACCGCCCTTTAGAATTTTATACTCCCAACTACCATTTTCCTTGCTTCACGGATCTCAGAGTGTTGGCGCCTAGGCTCGTTATGAAAAGGAAAGCTTTTTGGCAGCAAATGTGACACAAGAATTCTGTAATATAATCAGCCTCTCGATAGGCGTGTATTGGCTTGGGAATGGGACTTCACACAGGTAGTTTTCTAAAACTGGGGAGGGTCCTAGGCTTAGGATCTTTAATTGGCCAGCACACTCATATCTTCTCTAAATATGGGCTTCGTGATTTCCGTCCCTCTCTCATTCTGACAATATTCATCTTCTCTTCATCGCACAGAAATCCCATAGGCAAGGTGTCGAGGCCTCATGTTTTCCTGTGCCTCATCTGTCGAAACACTATATCCACAAACCCCTGTCCGCAATGGCGAAAGTCGTGAATTTGGGTAACGATGGAGGGTGACATGACTGGCTCATTCAGCTCGACAAGATTCCTTTGACTAACAGAAAACCCCAACCTCTAAACAAAAACACCTATGCTTGCGGCGTGATTGTGAAGTAGCATCATCGGACATGAAACTCTGAAACAGGGGTTAATCCTGTTGCGGGATGGCGCGCTTGTAGATCTGTGCATGTGGCGCAACCACATTTCATCTCCTTTACTTCTCTTCCATCCTACAACAACGCGACTAGAAACTTGGATCAGATTATTGATATACCTCGCCGCATTGGTTGCCTTCATAGATGAATACGACCTTCTGTTTGGAGCTTTGGCGAGTTGGTTATCGGAGATGATGGAGGTAGGGCACAGCAGGAAGGAGGAGGGGTAGAGGCAGCTGAATTGAGGTTAACGGACCAGGATCAAATTGGCGTACAGTCTGACGTGGATCAGCTACTCGATATGAACATATGTTGCACCAGCCTTCTACTATATGTTCTCACCTAACGATGAATGTTACCAGGGTAGTTTAGGACATGAATTTGCATCCTGCTAACGATCTCCCCGATTCTAGCAAGGAACTCAATAGATTGTGTCTGCCCTAACCATGTTCCACGTCAGGTGAGAAGGCGCAGTAAACATCCAGTATATGTTGCTAATCTAGGATAGCGCTAATGGCGACTGCTTCAGAGTGGGGCTCCCTTCTAAACCCTCCAGCAGGACCAAAATAGCAAAATTTGGCTTCACTCTTGTGTTGTTTGACCACCCCTGTTAGCTGTGCCGCAACACCTTCGATCTCTCCAGTAATGTAGCTCATCATTCTCCGTTGTTAAGTCACCCCACGTGCTAGTGCATGTGCTTGTTTCAGAGACCATATCATTTCCGAACCTCCTTCGAAGCAATCCGCAATGTACGTGAAGTAGTATTGCTGTGCTCCCGCCCGATCGGCGCTAACATAAAGATATATCAAGTGCTTCCTCAAAATCTCGAGTTCTTCAGACAACCAACTTCATTCTCTCTTTTAACTATCCGAATGACCATTCATTTGCATATTGAACCTAATACTTCTTAATTGCTTTCAACCCGTAATCATGATCTCAGGTTCTTCCCTGTCGCTCCTATTCCTCCCAGCTCTCACTCTCGCAGCGCCCTCCTTCAAAGCTTTCAAGAATTCAAAATGTACAGACCCACTCTCCGTGACTTCGATGAATACCACGATCCCTAACAACGAACTCATCATCGATACCGCAATTGCGAATTGGAATGGGACCGCTGGGCCGGCTGGCCACTGGTATCCGAATTTAAGTTTCCAAGGAGCAAATCTTGCTGGCACCCTTAATGGAACCGGATCAAACAACGTCTACTGGAAAGTCCCAAAGGCAGATGATACTTGCACCTTTGTCTTGATGAAGCAGAAGCACGATAAGGCTGCAGGGTGGAAGACACTGACACCTTTGCCAGGGCAGGTTGCTTTGCTGGCAAGGGACGAAGGTTGCTACTATACGGCTGTGAATGTGAGTTCATGCTCTGCCTCTCTAGTATCTACGAAGTCTACATAGAGATGTGAACTAACGACTTTGGAGGATTTCGAGGGTCTCATCACCAGCTTCTGCTGTGGAGATGGCGATTGTGCAGCTGTGCATATGGGCGCGAATCTTTTCATCACTCCGAATGCAGTAAGTCTCGTAGTTACTATGCTCCCATCGTCCAAATTTAATCAAATATTCTCCAGCCGGCTGAAAAGGAAAAACGCTCGCCCCTCTCTCTCACTGCTGCCGCATCTCGCACAGTCCGGAATGCCGCACCTAGGGAGGTGGATGATCTTCCTTGGAGCCCAGCGACCGACATCCCTGCCTCTAAATTCTACAATGGAGGCATCTACGCCATCGCCCGACGCAGTTTCTGGCACCACATTGTAAATATTTTCAAACCATCTGCTCCTGCTGCACCCTCGCCCCCACCTGTTCCATCCCAACCTCCACCACCACCTCCACCACCTCCAGCGCCAACAACCCCATCTTGCAAGATTGTGGGTGATCCTAAGAAAGTTGGCGTTACAACTGGGAAACAACGCATCGTTACCGATCCACAGAGCTGTGATACTGGACCGGGTACGTGCTCCCACACCGTGAGTGTGAGCTTCCAGGCCAGCACTGCGTTGAGTCATTCGAATAGCGCGTCGTGGACCGTGACGGGAGGTATGACGGTTGGTGTTTCCGCAGGTGTGGATTTCATTGCCGAGGGCTCGGTAAAGACGGATTTGAGTATGAGTCTAGCGCATGCGTGGACAGAGGATACCGGGACGACTGTTACGACTGTAAGCCCACTCACTTATCCTTTGTTCCATCACTGCTCTGCCTTTCCTTTTCCTTTGCTATTGCAGTTGCCGAGCTGGCCCATATGCTGACACTAATAGGGCTGGTCAAATACCACATCCCAACAAATCGTCCAGCAAGTCGGTACACACGCTTTCCTCTCCTTCACGCCGTTCTACGTGTGCTGGAAGGGCGATGCGAGCTGCGGGAATGACGATGCGGGGAATGAGATCTTAATTAAGGGAATGGATTTCTGTCAGCCTAGTCTGAAGGAAGGTGGAAGTGAGGTAGTTGGGGAATATTCTGTAGTTTATATGGGGTAAATGAGAGGGAGAGTATCATGCACATAGGTATCATTGGAGGTTTTAGGAAGAAACTAATGTTTGTGCTTTTCTGTGTTTCTATATTTATTGGTAATGGGTAATGAAACCTGGACTCTACTTTTGGATGTTGTAGATGCTTCATTGTACCACAATTTTTACCTATTCAGTGTACTGCATTTTATCACTTCGCATGGAATATTGTTAGGAGAATTTGAAATTTAGGGCAGAAAATTGCATTATGTTAACTTCCTTCCTAATTCCACATCTAGACTCTACCCTGCCCATGTTCTACATTATGTAGTAACATATGGTACCCAATCGTACATACAGATCCAAATAAAACCTATCACGTGATGCTCAATTCGGAGGATGTCCACTTTCGCGTGTGTACTTCTACCCGCGTATATATATTCTTCTGCTGTGCATGATAGAAAATTGGCTTTTGCCACTTACAACGTCCCCTCCCAAAATCGCGGCGTCTCGATATAGAGGTATATAAACCCTGAGACATTCTCAATCTCACTGCTTCCTCTGCTTCCTCACGAATAAGGTGTCCTGAATATTCTACCTTCGTGTCGTAGATAAGGAAACTATTCTAAAGTGCGAGTACGCTGGCTGCTCTGGGCTTGTCTCTAAATCGATACATGGTTCTAACCATTCGGCCTGTTTGGAGATGTAACAAGAAGTAAATGACAGGATTTTAGTGCTTAAATCTGTCTTTCTGTCTTTGTTGACACAATCTTGCTGGATATTTGTACATGCTGCCTCGAGAGTGGAGTGAAAGAGTGGGGAAGGGATAAAAAGAACGTACTTCTCAAAAAAAAAAAAAAAAGAATGCCTCTGGTCCTTGTTTATGGCATCAAAGTCTGTGATGGAGGAGATTACAGTTGCAGGTTGTGATAGTGGTAATCGTTGATGTGGTGTCGATTGGTCGAGAGTGGAAGGCGTACATGGTGTTTAATCTTGCATGGGCTCAGGAGGGGGCATATGGCAAACGACTCGACAAGGGAGCGAGATCCAAACAAGGTGGATTGAACGAGTGTATTGTAAGGTCTGAGGAGCTCGATAGAGCTCTGGGCTGACTATATACTGTACAAGAGAGGAGCTATGCCTAATGAGTGAATAGTGCAGTACATGGGTATGATATCGCGTGAGACACGTGCGACATTTAATAGAACGTAGTACTGTTCCTACTGTTACTAACAGTAACAATCTCTTAGCAGTTAGAACAAAAGTAAATTGCCTTCTGTTACTGTACAGTTAATAAGGCTATAGTTACTGCAGTAACTGCCTATACTAATTAATTTCTTAGTGTTTTGTTAACGTGTTCGCAGAGGACGTTTTCACGCATAGTAGTATAAAGGCTAAACGCGCACTAATATACTAGATTTTATACTCTTTTAACTATTCTATCTATTATTAGTACAGAACAGTAAAGTAACTTCTTAATTTACCTACTTTTTGCTTTTAATATTACTATTTAGATACCATGGACATCGGCGAAAAGAGTCCGTTGGTGGGAATCATTGTTAGCGTGTACTATCTCGGGTGCGCAGCCAGAGCAGTCTTATTCTCGCGTCTCGCGGACCAATATGGTAGGAAGAAGAGCATATTTTTGTGTCTTGCTACAGCCTGTTTAGAGAACCTGGTAATGTTTATATCGGGTTTGGGGTATAAGAGACGAGCAATCGGGGTTATGGTTGCAGGGCGAGTCGTCATGGGACTAGGTGTTGGAGGTGTAGATGCGGTGATACCTACCTCGGTTCCTCTTTTCTACTCGTAATTTCGAAGAAACTAAATTTGCGTACAGGTATAGTTCCGAGCTATCAGAAGACCAGGCCAGGGGAAGGGCATGAAGGCAGGAGTTACAATTCAACATCTTCGGTCTAGTTATGGCATTCGGAATCAACCTGGGCGTTACAGAAGCCCTCGGGGAATGGAGCCAATGGGAATGGAGAATCCCGATAATTGTCATGCAGATCTATCCAGTCCTACTGATGGCGTTTGTGGAAAGACTCCCTGAGTCGCCAAGATGGCTTGTATACCACAGAAAGGAGAACCATGCTCAGGCGGCATTAAATGACATTTACGGCAACGAAGGCGACAAACGCTTCGACGAGCTCATGGACGTACACGAAAAAGAGAAGGGAACATACGTCGGCTACCTCGACATGCTGACCCCAACTCACCCTCAATTACACCCCACCATCATCACAATAATGGGCCAAATCAACCAAGCACTAACCGGTTACGGTGCTGTATTTGTCTACGGACCCCAGATCTTCGAACTCCTCAGCTTCCCAGTCCGCACCTCGGAATACCTTACCTTGGGGAACTACTCTTCCGACTTTATGCTCATGACGATTGCTTGGCCCCTCATCGACGCCCTCGGCCGCCGCAAACTCCTAATTCAAGTCTCCGTCCTCCTACTCGCCATGTTTAGCGGCCTCACGACTAACGCATCGACCCTTCACATCCACATCCTCGCACTAGGTATCCTAGGAACACTAGTTCTGTTTCTAGCAACCGGTGCCTTCGGCATCGGCTAGCTCGCTACCATCTGGCTCATCCCGACTAAAATCTACACCACGACCGCCCGTGCCCAGGGCACCGCCATCTCAATCATAATCTGGGGGATCGGGAATTTCGCCATCACACTGCTCCTTCCATCATCTTCAACAATCTCTCGTATTTCATCTTCGTGATCTTCGCAGCAACGAACTGGGTCGCGGGGCTCTGGACGTGGATATATCTCCCCGAGTCGGGCGGACGTAGCTTTGAGGAGAATCAGGAATTCTTTAGGGAGGCGAAGGAAGCAGGGACGTGGAGAGTAAGGAAGGTGAATGGTGGTGAGTTTGCGGTGATGAAATATCCGGATCCGGAGACGGGTGGGGACGCCGTGGTGGATGTTGAGAGGGTGCCGCTTTCGAGGAGAGTAGAGGATCAGTTGCCGAGTGTGTAACTGGGTGGGATGAGATGGGAGCATTACAGTGGAGATGATTGGATATAATTCAGTGAAGTAATGAAGATTTGGTTCCCTTTACCGCACCTATACGAAAGCAGGAGTCTCATAGCGTAACATTGTAGATCGCAATCTTTAGAGCTTCTATGATAGGATACAGGGATATAGTAGTATTTAGTGTTTGTATGACTAGATCTTATGATACCAGACCTACTGGTTTTCTAAATTCATGCCAAATATATACTTCTTCATCCTCTCAGAATTCCTTATCTATTTTGGCTTGTTTCCCCCTTGCACTGGAAGGGCCAGCACTACAAGACCATTTTACCACACCCCCCTACAAATCCTTACAGCGCAAAACTCAATGAATCACAGGACATCAATTGCTCACATCAAACTTCGTATTACGCATCAAATCGAACCCCAAAGCAAATAAGGTTGCAACTTCTTCCATTGCCATATACCTAATCAGCATAAAACCACTTTTATCCCCAGGAGCAGGCTTCACTGTTGCAAAGACACCGATTCGTCCAGCAAACAGCCTAAACCCTACATTCGGCTCCATTCGATTCCGCCAACGCCAAAAGACTCACACCTGTCCTTGGTAATGTCTATACACCTCGCTATGCATGTAAATGCAGATGCAAATGAGATGTTACTGTACATACACTCAGGAGGGGGGAAGAGAGGGGAAGAGAGGGGAGAAATTTTGTTCATCCATCACCGAACATATAAGCCGCCGTTGAAATTAGGCCAAAAAGGTGAAGGAGAATGGAAAAGGATGGAATTAAGGGAAGACAGTGAAGCAGCCATTAGATCGTCCCCGCCACGCCCTTGAAATCTCAACCTCAATTGAGTAGACATCTCACAGCACAATCAGTGGCGTATAAGACCCCTCACGATGCGGCTCTGGGGTCGTAAGAGTGAGGAAAGTCGATGGATGGAGAGTAGGCGAGCTATTCGGGTCTGGGCGGCGTCCGGGATATTTGCAGTCTCCAACTTTGTACCACAGGCCGTCAGAGCCACATGCTCGGATTGTAGCTCCGCTGCACCTTGTAGTTCCCGCCGTGCATCCAAAGTTGATTGAACGGATATTTGGGTGGTCCAGAGAAGGGTAGCCATAAGCTTGGTTGTTGCAGGTGCAGCGCGCAGTTCCAATAGTGTCACCATTATGGCAGCAAGGTCGTCCGTCCTTGTATCGTGGCCCGCATTCCGCAGCTTGCACCCACCTACGGTTGGAATCACAGAGCCAGATGTAAGCTTCTGGTGGCTTTTCGAAGATAACACAGGCAAAGGTTCCGGGCTGACAGTGGGCAGCAAGATCAGCCGCAGAGGTGTCGTCTCGAATAATGAGTGCGGATCCGTCATGAACTTGCTTGTGGGCTGCGCAAATAACCTCCCCTGGGGGACAAGTTTGCGGAGATCCGCAAGCAGAGCCTTCTAGATTGTTACATTCCAGGGCTGCTTGATCACCGTCTCCACCAGCGTCAGAATGAACAGCAAGGCCGGAACCGCCACGAGTCTTGGATTCAGAAGAAATTTCGCCCCTACTACCGCAGTACGCACAATAAGCCGTTCCAGGAATAGGTCCCTGCTTGCAACAATGATCCGGGAGCTCTCCGCAATCACCTGAAATAGTGAGGTGGTTTAGAGAATCACATACTACAATGACGGCATGAAGAGTATCGTCGGTGAATCTGCAATAATAGGCCCCGGCTACACAGCCGCGGGACTCATCGTTAGCAGTAAGCTTGAGGTCAGAGCCGACTTCTAAAGTAGATTGATATTTCGAGAATGAACACTCGCAGAACGCAGTTCCAGGGACCGGTCCGCGGAAACAGCACGGGTCTGGGCCGCAATGATGGGAAAGCTTCCATTGGCCTGCGGCATTGCAGACGAGGATAGAAGTCGAAGTGGTATCGCAGTTGTAGTTTCCCGGAGTACAACTTGGAACGCTGTGATCTTGCCGAGTATCAAGTGCATGTCTGCCAATTGTTGAGTCTTCGGTGCTGCAAACGCACTGTGCTGATCCAGGTTGCTCAGACTTGCAGCAATTGAAACCACAGGGTCGAGATATCGTCCATGTTCCTTCATCGGTGCAAGCGAGAACAGCCCAGTTGTTCTTTGCACAGCGTTGTTCACCAGGGCTGCATGGCCCGGACTCAAGGTTGCGAACGGGGGGACTAAGGGGAAGTTCTTCATCAGTGCTCAAGGACTTAGAGGGTGAATGGCCACAGAAGCCCTTCATGCATTCACCACTCTTACAGCAACGAAGTTGCTTACACGGAGGCCCGTTAGGAAGCCAGAAACCATTTCTGCAAATCATTGGTTGCGCGTCTTTACAGACTTTTGTCCCTCGTGTGCAGTTTGATTCCTCATACTTGATCGGAGGTGACAATTGTCGAGTCTCGATTGTGGCATTCGAGGGGTTCCGGCACGACTCGTCACAGTAACCAATTCCATTGGGACCGGATTTTCTAGCGTCGATCTTGCAACAGTGAGCGCCACAGACCTTCATTTCGTACCATCGGCCCTGGGAGTTGCAGAACAAAATAACGGCCCCCTTGTCAGTGATAGTACAATTGTAGGTGACTGGTGTGCACTCGGAATATGGCGATTGCCGAGACTCGGTTGTGCCCGTGAGGCTGATTGCAGGTTCGGGAGACATATCGCCACAGGAATTACCGCAAATTCCAGCTGAACAGCAACGAGCTTGTTTGCATGGAGCCCCCCAAGGCTGCCAGGTACTGCCGATACAGATCTGTGGCTGGGCGTCACCACAAGCCTTCTCTCCTTCCTTACATTTCTCAGGTTTAGGAGAAGCAGTGGGAGTGGGACTAGGAGGCATGTCACCGCATGTAGCGGGCTTGCAGCTCCCTTCCGAGCAGAAACGAGCTTGCTTGCACGGATCTCCATAGGGGTGCCAGTTACCGGCGATGCACATCTCTGGCTGGGCGCCATTGCAAATTCTCTGCCCTTCTGGGCAGTTCGAAGGTCTAGGAGTCTCAGAAGGGAGATGAGGGGTGTCGTCACAACCTGGTACGCATCCGCCATCTTTACGGCAGCAACGTGCACCTTTGCACGGAGGTCCATTGGGTTGCCAGGTGCCGCCAATACACACCTCTGGCTGGCCATTACGGCAATTTTTATGTCCTCCCTCGCACGGACTGCTGAAATCAATTGGGTCTACAAGGGGAGCAGCGAGGTCGCGTTCTGACTGTGTGATAGTAGAAGGCCCTGTCCCAGCATGGGCAGGTTTACCCGATCGTTTCGTGACACAGAAGGGATCGTGAGGAGCATTCTGATTGCAGTAGCAAGTAACATGTGTCTCCCAACATCCAGGCCATATACACTTCACGATCTCAGTCTTCTCCCAAGAGCACATGATGACTCCAACCTTGCAATTCGGGCGTGGACATTTCGTTCGAGCGGCGGTAAGGAATTCGTCGATACTGGATATAGGTGTACGCCTATCGGTATCTCTGGAGTGAAGTCTCTCCATATGGTTAGAAGCGACCAACTTAAGACCCTCTGGATTTGCAATGTCTCGTTTGCAAGGCTTTTGACAGTACCCACCCGGGCCCCACATGCAGCATATCCATCCGCCACGGTCGCGTTCTTCTAGGGGAGGAGAAATGACCTCAGAGATGGAAGGGAGAGATTCGATATCTCGTTTACGACAAAGCTTTTGGCAGTACCCACCAGGGCCTACCATGCAGCACACCGATGTATCATCCCGCTCTTCCAGGAAGGATGGGATATCCTCAGCGATGGAAGGGAGTGATTCAATGTCTCGTTTACGACAAAGCTTTTGGCAATATCCACCAGGGCCCACCATGCAGCACACTGATGTGTCATCTCTCTCGTCGAGGGAGGATGAGATATCTTCAGCGATAGAAGGGAGTGATTTAATGTCTCGCTTACGACAAAGCTTTTGGCAGTACCCACCAGGACCCACCATGCAGCACACTGATGTATCATCCCGCTCGTCGAGGGAGGGTGAGATGTCCTCAGAGATGGGGGGAAGTGATTCGATGTCTCGTTTACGACAAAGCTTTTGGCAGTACCCACCAGGGCCCACCATGCAGCACAGCCATATATCACCCCGCTCTTCGAGGGAGGATGAAATGTCCTCAGAGATGGAAAGGAGAGATTCGATGTCTCGTTTACGACAAAGCTTTTGGCAGTACCCACCAGGGCC